>NC_081537.1:19343257-19635757 GCF_030273125.1 Centropristis striata
CTGAATTGAAGCTGCACAAGGACTGGGAAAATGATCAATGTTATTCCTTTTGGGCCTCATGCATTCTAGAGGTGGGGGAAGAAATCGATACAGCATAGTATTGTGATATTTTGCGTGGCAATAGATAATAGATTGATTCATAGATGCCAATTATCGATATTTAGCATTCCATCAGCATTTTCGCCACTTTTTTCTAGAGGTTGTAGCAGGCTCACTTTTAGGAATATACTGGAGGTATCAGTATCATATGAATCTAGAAGATCTAAGGAAAAGGCACCATGTGTGTCAGGATGTTGTGTTGGAAGTTGTCGAAATCATGCTGCAAAGTTAGGCAGTTTTTTATTTTTATTTTATTTTAATTTTGCGGAATAATATTGTATCGCAATACTCACCATATAGCAAAATGCTTAAATCGCAATAATATTGTATCGTGACTGAAGTATCAGGATCAAATCGTATCGTGGGGCCTCTGCTGATTAACCCACTAACTAACCCACCTCTAATGCATTCATCGTAGTGCAGTTTGTGGTGATTTTTTCAGATGATTGAACAACTAAGTTGCCTTGCTTTGCAGCACAGACACAACTCTCATGCACTCTCTGCATGTGATTTAGTCTTACTTAAAACAATTTGCAATGAATCTAAACAACGGATAATGACTTGTTCAGAGAGACTAGGTCTTTGCCTTCTGCTCCAGACATTTGATTTTCCTTTTGCCTGCCTTTTGCCTAATATATTACTCTTCTACTCTGGACTGCAGCTGCAAAGCTCAGAAAACGTTTTTCTTATGCTGCTGCTGCTGCAGGGTGCACGCACAGCGGCATGTCAGCTCCCCCCAAAAGAGAAGCCAAAACATCTTGATCGCCTGCTGGTGGCTGGCTGTTAGTTTAGGAAGCACTTGATTTGATATGCAGCAGCGTGTCTATGAGCGGAGCACGCTTTTTAAACGTCAATACTGCACTCTGATTCATTTAATAGTGGTGAGGCCAAAGTGGTGATTGTGATTCGTTTTTGACTTAACTGTGCAGCTCTACTCTTCACTGGTGATACTAGAAGTCACTTAAGTGTCAGCTGCATATAGAAGAAGTCTCTACTGCCATCGTCAACACCATCTTCTTTCACTTTCCTTGGCAGAGCGGCCGTGTGGTAGTTAACTGTGAACTCAGTTGCACACGTCTGTTGTCAAACTCTATGTGCGTCTCTGTGTTGAGACGTTGGCTGGTTGTTCAGTCGTGTCTAGTTTGGTTTTCAGCTCCCAGATGAAGTCCGATTGTTGCTCCTGCAGAGATATGAGAGGATGTTTTTTTTGTTTTTTGCCATGCTTTCATTCTGCAGCTGCTCCCTCTGTGGCACAGGGGCTGTTTGGACTTGCATTAGATCTGATTTGGGCATCTCAGGTCCAGCCTTCAGTCGTCCTTCCTCAATTCCTCACATTCCTCCTGCCTTCAATGGACTGAAAGTTAGATTTTAAAAGTAAACACACAAACAATGTAGATGTTGTTAACCACACGCCTTCATTGACTCTCCTCTCACTGTATGTTGAGAAGTACCCATACTGTAGCCGAACAGTGGGAAAGACTGAAGTTCCTTTCATTGGTTACGGTTTCTCGTCAGTTATCTCATTTGCGTCGGGACTGTGATGCAGGACTGCAGCATGTATATCCGTATGTAAGGAGGATAAAGAGCTGTTTGTTTGCGGTCTAGAAGTTTTGTCTCCAGTTTGAACATGTGATCTTGTTCTACTTCTACGCTTTGTCTTATCTCGTCTCGCTTTACATTTGATGAAAGGCTGATGAAGGATTCTGGGAGCTGAGAACAGGCAATTTGAATAACTATGTGTGTTGTTTTGCTCATTACCTACAAAAATGCATACTGTAAGTCACTGTCAAGCATTTTCCAAAGCATATCATAGTTTGCATAGTTTCAAAGTTTTTACAATATTTTTCTACTTTACTGGCTGCCATTCTTTCTTCAGTTACTTTAAACTTATTTTAAATGTGATGCTAAACAATCAAAGTGAATGTTTAGTTGCCCTTATTACAGTATTATTACTATTTATTTTGTCCAAATGGCATGTTTGCAGCACGGAAATGCTGTTTTAATGCCAGAGTTTTTAATATAGATCCTGCTTTCAGCTGGATTAACATATGACCATGACGTAATGTTAAAAAAAGAGGCAACAAAATGTTCATTTTGGTGAATTATCAATCTCATATTGTAGTGTAGTTTGTTAAAGGAAAAAAAAGAAGAAAAAATTATCATATTTTTTGTAACTTGGACTTTCTTTTCCTTTTAAGATTTGTTTAGTAATAGTATGTTAGATGTTAGTTAATTAGTTAAAGGGGGGAAAAGTCTTTGGATTCAAAATCCTAATGAATTATAAATTCAGTAGTAAGAGTAAGAACAGCAGGAAGAAACTAGGATGTTTAAATTATCGATACTGTTTCAATACCATTTGTTTAAAACAATCTCTGTTATTCTGTAGAATCAATCAGATTTTTTAACCCAAACCTGCCTGGATGAAAACAATTGGTAAACAAAATAAACTTGTCTTCAAACTGTGGCTGTTGTGGTGTTCTCTCCAGCAACAAACCCACCATGTGACTGGAGGCAGAGGCACAAGCACATCACCCTGTTCTGTGTGTTAAGGACTCTTTTTTTCCTTTTGCCGTAGTATCAAAAGAGGTCAAGTATCAAGTAGTAGTTTTTTATGTTGCTATTTTACCAAAGTTTAAAATTCCTCCTACAATTATATATAGGCAAATACAGTTCAATACGGGTTTATGGTTGACTATGTATGTAATCATATATTTGAAGCTCTCTGTTGACAGTGATGTACACGATTTGTTGTTTCTAGACAGTATGATTCGTTGTGGGGGGTTTAATTGATGTATAGTTATGTAATCCTACACTGTGTCGGTATACATTGGCATATAAATAGACACACACACACACACACACCTCATCCCTCAGCCATCCAGAGTAAGGTCAGAGCATATGGATCACTCTGTTGATTGACCACATCCTATTGATCAGCCTGCCGCCTCGTCAATACATCTGCCTCACAGCGACACGGTCCCTCCCTCTTCCCCTCCGTCCTCCTCCCTTCATTACTCACCACTTGTCTCCCTCATCGTCCGCTCTCCAACAGTGATATTCCTCCCTCATCTTCCTCACCCCCATCCTCCCTGCTGCTCCCTTCATTTACACATTACGCTTGTATACCTTACACTCCTCTTTCGTCTGCCTTGTCCTGACACTCCAACTTTCATATTCTCTTCAGTGAAAGAAGTTCAGACTCTTCAAGGAAACTGTGGTAAATCTTATATAGTAGTTAATAGGTTGTCTTGAGTCAGATCGATCAAGTTTTTCTCTTAAATATTTTACTCATTTGTGTCATACAGTAGTTTCCCACAAATAAAATTTCTGGATAGAAAGTGGCCATTGCTGGTAACAGGTGAGGGAAAAAATTGAGACAGCATAGTATTACGATATTTTGCATGGCGATATTATATCGATTCATGGCCACCAAGTATCGATACTTAGCGTTCCTATGGTATTTTTTTGCCATAGATCGTAGCGGGCTCACTTTTAGGAATTTACTGGAGATACTGGTATCATATGAAACTATAAGATCTCAGGAATCTATAAGCATGTGCTTCAGGACATCGTGTGGCGAAGTTGTCTAATTAACGTTACAAAGTTTGGCTTTTTTTTATGTTTTATGGTGGTTTTCAAAGCGGTCATGTGACCTGGCAATGAATCTAAACAACGGATAATGACTCGTTCAGAGGGACCAGCTCTTTGCCTTCTGCTCCAGACATTTGATTTTCCTTTTGCCTGTCCTGTGTTTGCTGGTCATGTGACCTCTGATGTCATGCTATCTCCCACAAGTCTCCTCTTTAAATACATGGCTGCCACCTAGTTCAGGACACCTCTAAATTTTGCCAACTTCAAGTCTAGTTTTCAGTTTCCCTAGCAAGGCTGTTTCTTCAGTGCATGTGGGTCCTCACTGTATTCTGACAAAATTATAATAATAAAATGCTTATTAAGATTAATTACTTTATTAATCCCACAATGGGGAAATTCAACCTCTGCATTTAACCCATCCTTTTGTTACACACAAGTGAACGCACCAAGGCACCCCACCGCGTGGGGGGTTAGGTGCTTTGCTCAAGGTCACTTCTGGTTGGTCCTGGGATTCAAACCGACGACTCTCCAGTTACAAGTCTGATTCCTAACCTCTAAGCCATGGACTGCCCCTTATTTAGCCAATAGTAATGTTGGTAGGCTAGTTTAGACTCAGTAGGCTGTTTTATCTTTATTGTAAGGCTCAAAACATTTTTCCTCTTTATTTGGCCAACAATGTTTTTTTTTGTTCGTCAAGGTCGGCGACCCCTGACCTAGTGTCTCCCCCACAGGATGGTATCACTATGTAAAACATTTACAGACTGTTTACAGTACTGTAATAAGTTGCAATAATATAAGACAATCTAAAATAATTTATTTATCCCATAGTGTTGAAATTCAGTTGAGTTGAGATACAGAAGAGGGATTTACAAAGAATGTTCAAGCAAATTTGCATATAAAATTTGCATTTATTTATGTATATACATACATTATATACATAAAATACTTACATGGCTACAATTGAGCATTATTAACATTGCAGATAGAGTATTTCGTGCTGCACAGATATTGCACATTAGTAAAAATAGATTGTTGCATGTTAAATAGATTGTAGGGATGCACGATATTAGATTTTTTGTCGATATCAAATATGTCGATATTTAACAATCAATATCAACACTTTCCCCCACACCTAGTTGCAGAGATAATCAAGTCTCTTCTGTAGTGGAATTAACATACAGTATTATTGTGCACTGGTGCTTTCGTGGACTTCAGATCGCTACAATAACAATTAAATTCCTCAATATGACGCTATAAACTTACATTAAACCGTACACTTCCTGCCGCTAAGATAAACACTGAGCTCCGTCTTTCTCACTTCCTCCGCCCTTCTGCTGCCTCGCTCATCTCCTCATGCCTCTCATCTCGGCTCTGCTGCTCCCATCCTCTCTGCTTCCTGATCTCTTTTGTCTTCCACCACCTCTCCATGATACGTCTCCTGTGGACCCGAGCGCTGTGGGGCCGGGCTGCTGATCTGCGCCGCCGGTGAAATATTAACCAGGCTTTGATGCTTATTAATTGTCCCACTCAGTAATTGAGATGCTCTGTGGAGCCCATCCCCATGGTGACAGCCTCTCACCCACAGAAACACCAGAAAGAGAGATGGGTAGGTGAGAGTTAGGGGAGACGGAGAGAAAAACAAAGTAGAACAGTGCCTCGGTGGTTCTTTGAGAAGTCAGAATAATTTAAATTCAAGGCCTTCAAAGGTAGAGAAACTTAAAAGGTTTCTTTGTGCAGCATGTATATTCTTTAAGGGAAATTCCATTTTACTCACCAGTGTAATTGTGGAGATTGTATTTGCAGCAAGACAAAACATTACATAATGCAATGTTTGATGGGCCCATCCAAATTCAGGCAGGCTTAACAATATTTACAACACTTATTTAGAGGTAAAAGTTGAAAGTCTCAAGGCCTTAATGTCACTAGTTCACAGCTGTAATTAGAGCCCGACAGATATATCAGTTGACAGATATTATCAGCCAATAAAGGTATCAGTATTGGTGTGTATGCTGTCCGATATGTGCCATTATGACAACCTTTTTTTACACGATATTTAATGCAAAACATGTAGCTTGGCATGATTTAGAAATGGTGTTGCTTTTAATTTTTGTATTATTTTTTTTAAAGAGTCAGCAATTGACTGAAACTGAACAGGTATGGTGTTTATTAAGCTATTTACTTTATTCCTATTTATTCTTTATTGTCTCAGTTATCATTTGTAGAATTGTCTGACGATGTATAAACAATGTTAAATATTATTTAATAGAGTTTTATGATTGAGAAAGTAGAGTGGCGAAAAATTGGTGCACAATTACATAAAAAAGGTCTGTTTTCATTCCAGCTCAAAAAAATCGGTTAGTATTGGCATCGGTTTTAAAAAATCCCATATCAGTCTGGTTTATTGTAACCCACAGGTGTTCACTAATTGTGTGTAGCTTCTACCTAGATTCATTAATATTGACACAACATTTTATTGGTGCAAATCCTGCTGTTTATGTGCATGTTTTCTGTATATATTACCTTTAACGTGAAGCACATTGAGGACTGAAATGTGTTATATAAATAAAATGGCCTTGTATTGCCTTTTTACAGGGGTGAACCACATACCACTGTAAACACAACCGTGTCTGTGCATTCCTGTGGTAACTATGGTATGGCGGTGGCAGAGCAATTCAAGGGATGATGACAATATTGTTGATTTTACTTTTCATTTCTAAATAAGCTGTTTAGATAAAAGGGTTATATTTGGCTGCTGTCACAGATGTTATTGTAAAAATGTATGCATGTATGTCCACAATGATACTAGTGAGTAAAATGTGGTTTTATGGCCAACGCATGAAAAAAAAAACAAGGATACAGAATGTTGAAATGTTTCTTTAAGCATGTATAGCATGAGAAAATGACAGTGAAATTGTCTAGGCTAACATTATTTTGGTCTATGATTAAGCATTTTGTAACTGTAACTTATATTTGTTATTATTAATTTGAGGAAACATGAGACGCAAACAAATGAAAGAGCCACATTACATGATCTAAATGATCATTTATTACATTTATTGTTATACTTATTGTGTATAAATACATTTACAGCCACAATAGCAGTGTCGTCGGAGTACTTCTGTATGTGGCAGGACTCAGAGTTGTATTTGAAGTCCGCTGTGTACAGTGTGAACAGGAATGGAGCCAGAACAGTGCCTTGTGGAGCCCCTGTGCTGCTCATTAATGTCCCAGAAACACAGCTCCCCAATCTGACATACTGTGGTCTTCCTGTCAGGTAATCTGTGATCCAGGAGATGAAGGAAAGATCCACTCCCTGTGAGCTTGTTTTTAAGTATGTTGGGTTGGATGGTGTTGAATGCGCTTGAACAATCAAAGACAGACAGACAGTGAGAAATAGAGGCACTTGGGGATGAAGTTGGGAGAGCAGCAGATGAAGTGTTGAAATAAGCTGTGTGTACATGTAAATATAGGAGCTTCTGAGACTTGATGACCACACAGTGTAACGTTCCCTCACAGGGACACGGGCCACATCAGGTGTCAGCCAGCAACTTGGCATCAACACTCACTCACATGCTCATACTTACAGCAGCCAGGATTAATGACTGAGAGTCTGCTGATGACTGACGCCAGGCACCACCCCTTTTTTTTTCTCACAATGATCAAAACATTTAATGTTAAGATAATTAAAAATCTTTGCAAGGCTAATATTTGAGTAAGACCATTGTTTTTAGATGGTTATTAACCTTAATACTATGTCAGAATGAGCTATTTTTAGATTTTTGGTGCTGTGTCAAAAAGTGACAGACAGAGTGTAAAGCTGATCTAATTATCAAATCCAATATTAACTGGCAGCAGCGATGGCTTTGTATCAGTTTTCCCCTTTTTTTATTGTGAGAAAATCCCAATTGAATTCCAGCTTGGAAACTGACGTGAATGTATTTTCCCATTTGGCTGCTTGTAGTTAAGGTGTTCTACGATACGACATGATATGAATTTAAAATTTTTGCACTGCAAAATGGTGACGAGGGTAATCTGGTCGCTAAGGTCTTAATTTTAGTGGAATCACCATGACCTTTGGAATTTGTTCACAGTAGGGCGTAGACGTCAAGTTCAACAATGGTGGAAGCTTGCATATCTTACTCACTCATTTTTTTTAGTGGCTGACTAGTGTCTGTATCTTCCTGATCTGCTGGTTTCTTAGCTGTTCGCTCACCAGCTACAGTATTTCACCAACTGCGTCACTACTCTTGAGCCCTGATATTTTGGCAGGTGATTGAACTTTCTTATGTGCCTATACCATATTTTCTTATAATGCAATGAAGTTGAAAATATCCATTCCCGCCATTATACCTCTTGGTGTAAGGGACAGCACTGCCGTCCTCAGCCAAGACATGACTGATCATTGAGGTCACAGTCATATTGTCATTCTTTTCCCTCTCACCATGGCGAATTGCATGACATCACTGGCTCCACCCCTCAGTGACCTGCTGGTTAAGTAGGACAGACTGGATTTAAGATGTTCTGTTACCACCGTGACAATACACACACACACACACACACACACACACACACACACACACACATACACACACACATAAGCACGGTGCTCTGCCCACTGATGCCAAATCAGGTCAATCTGTGGTGTGTGTGTGTATGTGTGTGTGTGTATGCTTTAATGCATGTTGTCAGTGAAAGGGAAGAAATGAGAGGATATTTGAGAGCTCTGGGGCAGCAGGTGAAATGCACACCTCTCTGTCTTTCTGTGACCCCAGGAGTGTGTCTATTTTTTCCATATCCACAAGAAAGAAACATTTTCAACATATTTGGAGGTATTTTATTTTAGCCATGGCCACAGTAGCATTAAATAATATATTTTTCTTTCAAATAATTCACTATTTTAAAGGGCGCAATTTTCAAATCACATGAGCCAAGATTTGATTTATAACTTCAATAAATTACATTTTCTTGACAAAGCTGAAATAAGTGTTGGTGACCATGTTTTTAAAGGATGTTATGAAAGCTGTCACCAACGTGTTATCCAATGTCTGGACAGATATGGTTGGCTTGTCCTTTGATCAGCTAGTTCCTTATTAAAGATTTCAAAGATTTCAAAGTCTGTTTTTATTGTTTATTGAGATATTGATGCAAAAGATCAGGTATTGTTTTAGCAGGATAATTAAAAAAAAATTCAATGATACATAGTTATTCCTTTAACCTGTGCAAAAATGGAAATGTAAAAAACTTCAAACTTTAACTATGCTGGGTCAGGTTTTGGACAGGATCTGAATATTCCTGAAGTCTTAGGTGGTACTTATAAATGTTTTTTGTAAGATTTAAACAAGTTGTAGCATATTAAAAAGTGAGCTTTAGCTGGCAGGTGGAACTATTTTTACTGTTGGACAGAGCCAGGCTAGCTGTTTCCTCCTGTTTCCAGTGTTTGAGCTAAGCTAAGCTAATCAGCTTCTTATTTCATGGAGATATATAAAAGTGGTTTATCTTCACCTCTAACTTTATGCCAGAAAATGAATTAAAATAGAAAACTATTTGCCAAATTGTTAAACTTTTGCAAAAATGGTCCCTTTGTTATGGAAAACTAATTAACTCCCCATTACCTTTTTGTTTTCCTGACACAAGATCAGGTCATAAGTTTGTCAATACTTGATATAGGGGCAATTGCAAGAGACAAATATATGTGAAAATACCATTCTGAATTAAGTATTTCAGTGCAGTGATGTCCTGAGCTGCAAAATGTATTCTACAGTCTTAATAAAAACATGTTTGTTTTGTACAGGTCCAGGCCAAAACTCTTACCGTGATCATTTTACATATTGTTTCAGTGAAAATGAGAAAAATAATGCAAAAATGATCAATCCCTCCAATATTGTGAATCAAATCGCAGTTGCAGTATCTCAATTATTCAAATTTGTTTAATGCTGATGTTGAGTACCAACACAGGCCTGGAGTTGAATTTATTGAAAATGATTGTCATCGAAATCTTAATATGGTTATAATCAGTGCTTCCTTCTGCAGCTCGAGTCCTCATGAAGTGTGTTTTCATTTAGACTGATCCAACAGCGTTGACTGTCTGATCTACAGAGGCTGCTCAACAGGCCGTCTGCCAGTCCATCTGGATATCACACACTCGTCTTGACTGTTTCTGAGCTCTAAGCCACTGAACAGACACGATAATTTGATCGGGAATGTCCATTCTCCTAAATCAAATTCTCCTCCTGTCGAGTTGTTGCTACTGGACCGTTGGACCCGTCACTCGTGGCGTGGGGGGCGGGCTTTGTTGAAACACCCCCCACCCTCCCCACTTCACCACCACCACACAGCTCAGCTCCTCTTACATTATTAGCCGTCTGTGATGTTACATTAAAGATGCATGACTCTCATGCTGTCTCACTCAGCATGGGCCTCCCAAGTGTGTGTGTGTGGGACACGCTTGCTGAGTGATAAAAAGAAGGGCACACACGCGCAAACACACATGTTATTGTGTGAATGTGGTCGAGCTCTCTCAGAGCCGAAATTTGTTATTTGACAGATGGATGTGGGAGGCTGTCACTGAGACTAAACACTCCTGAGAGAGACAGAGAGAGCTGTCTGGTTGGCCAGAGATAGCGAGCTAGATGGACGGAGAGTGGGAGGGGGTTAGCTCCACAGTATTGATATAATGCAAGCTTTGAGTGCCCTGTCTGCTTGGTTGAGTGATTCTCTGTGCTGCTGCATATGGTGTGTGTGTTTTCATTCTGTCGGAAGAGTGTACGTGTGGTGAAGGGACGGACGCAAGAGAGTTAAGCTTGTATGTGTGTTTAACGCTAACCTCCCTCTGAAGCCCATTTTAAAATCCCCAGACACACACACACACACACACACACACACACACACACACACACACTCAGCTACTTGTGTGTGTGAGAGAGAGGGTTTGTGAAGTTATCCGTCTCCCTGGCTGTATCAGTGTCCTAATTGGACTAACAAGATTAATGAGGCGGACTAGATTCTCCAGCTCTCTCTCCTCCCATCTTTTTGTTGTCGGGGCGGGGAAGCTCAGTAGCATGTGTGTGCCTGTACACAGCAGGTTAAATCCAAGTCACGTTACAGTTCGTTTAGCAGGGGTGGTGATGTGGATAAAATCTTCTATCATTGGTTGTGTCATTCTGTTAGTGCTGGAAACTATTAGTCATTTACTCTGTTGATGGAAAATAAATGTTTTTGAGGATTTGTTAATGGTTAAGGCCACTTATCAGGCAAAAATGGTCTTGCTTCTCACTTTTATGTTATTGTAAATTGAATATACAAATATCTGATGTAGGATTTTTGAGGTTTTTAGAGAGGAGAAGTTCACATATTGTACTCATATGGCAGCCAATGTAATTACTTTTTTTTTTTTTAGCTGTAATGACCTGTTCTTTCTGAATTTTGCACCAACTTTGCACTGAAATTACTATACAAAGGTGCTCAACAGGCTTCTTTCATGAACAGATATTATATCCTATGAAAATGGACTATAGACTGCAGGCTTCCATTTATTGCATGTTCAGTTTAAATTGTTTGAATTAAATCTGTTTAAATTGGTCCAAAACACAGTGACAATGTGCAGTAACCTGAGACAGTTGTTTGCATGATCCTGGTTAATTCAATCTAAAATAAAAACTAATAATGATAATAATAATAGCTAGAGCATTAATTCTTTTTGCAGCTTCTGTCTTTCGTGCCATATTGTTGTCCTTCTTTTGATTATGTAATTTAATCGCACTGCATGGCGTGCTAAACTGGGTTGGTGACAAACCTCTTGCGAATGCTTCAACTATTGAAATATTGTATGATTAAATTAATTGACGCACCTGTAGTACAACAATGGCTTGATTATATTAAAATGCCTCAGGGATGTTCATTTAAATTACTACATGTGTATTAGTGTTATCCAGAATGATCTGCTGAAGGGTTGGGTTGATTTAATGACATGGTTTGTGACTGTACAAATAGAGACAGGTGAGTGTTGAATCACAGAAAGGGAGACTGTATGTTGACTCTCGAGCTTTCTCACGGCAGAAATGTCGACCGAGCAGGAAAAATACAGGTGTAACTAATAACATTAAAGATGGTGCCATGAAGACAGAATGTACAATACCAGTGTTCTGGAACCAGCAGCAACAAAGAACAATTTTTATATAAACACGGGTTTACATTGAGATGTTCCAGTTATTAATGCTGGCTCTGAACACCACAACCCACTGACGGGTTTGAAAGGCTTTAAAAATAAACAAAATTACCATTAATCATAGCCAGAAATTGTAAAAACAGAAAATATTGTTGGATTTTCAAATTCCAGACAGTCCTTGGAGGAATCTTGTGAAATTGAAGCTTAAATTCTCATTTAAAAATTTGCCAAAAATAAACCCTTAGCACTAATCAGATTATGTAAACAAAAACAAACATTGTATTCTGCACTGCTCAGCACAACTGATGTTTTTTTGTGGTTGGAGGAAGTGTTCTTGGTTCTTTGCCACACAAATCTGCAGAAATATTAAAAATCGGTGAAAATGTTTGGCTGAAGAGTGTGTTTTTCTTATAATACTATTTTAGTCTTTGAGCACATGGGACTACTGCTTTTTATATGTGCCCACAGACTAAATCAAGTGTCATAAGACAAAGGCTGGATTTTAGACACTACAAGGAGCATAATCAAGTATTTGGTATCTGTGCACACATGCAGTGTGAAAAATAATAATATAGAAGACGTTTAGTTAACACAATGTTGGAGTTTTCCTAAATTTTCAAAAATTCCTTAATTTGATTGGTAAAAATTGGTAAAAGTATTATTTAATGCCATCTAACAATGTCAAACTTGTACTGTTAGATAATTGGCCAAAGTACAAGATTACAAAGTTCAGACAAGATTACGAGACTCTCGACCCATCAGAACAAATGTTGTGACTTTTTTCCATATCATATTAAATATTGTCTGTTTATTTTTAAGTCTGTATTCTCTTGAGTAACATTTCTGGATACACTTTTACATTCTCAAGTATCTTAACAGCCTGTTATTAATTTAGAATTAATTGCTGTGTCAGACTTGTTTTACTATACTGTAATCCATCAGGTTAGCCTCTTAGTAATCAATGCTAGACTGGCTATGGGAAGGCTTTTACATGGATTTAATTAAATTTTGGTCCCACTTTAGGAATACCAATCATTCAACTAGAGAATGCAATTACTGTAGAAATTGTGGTGGGAATTCTGGCTGCTGAATATCTGAGGCTACGCTGCCATGCTGGCGGGAGAAGAAAGTGAAGTAGGAATAGTTTGAAAAGTGGGATTGGGTGGAATTAATATGATGTAATGTGTTATTTTTGAGTTAATTGAAAAGCTGACGAGAAACTGCTATAGTTGCTTAAAAAGTAGTAGGAACGATGCTGAATCATGGTTGAGTAGAACTGATTAAGCGCAATACAACAGTCAGAAATGGAGAGAAACTAATGTAAATGTCAGCAAATGTCTGAAAGTGCTGAGTCATGGTTGAGTAGAACTGGTATTAAAACACAATAGTAGTATGTAGAGCAGGGGTGGGCAATTCATTTTCGCAAGGGGCCACATGAGCAATACCACAAAGGTTGCAGGGGCCGGACCAAAACTCTGAACTAAATTCTGCTCAATAATTATTCAATTGCTTTATAAAATACAGTAAATTATGTGGTGTTGAGCTGCTACTGATAAGAATGCATGTTGTGATTAGATTGTTAATGTGGAGTAAATCAAATATAGCAGTAAAAAGTAGTAAATACTCCAATCACTATATCACTTTTCCACTTATTTTAAACACAACTGTAAATGACCTTTAGCAAGGTTCCTATTGGTGTTTTTGTATTATTTAGCTTGTTTTTTTATGTTTATAAATCTTCTAGGTGTTTTACAATGTTGTGATGCTTTTATTTTGAAAAGGTGCCGTCCAGTGTGAAACGGGTGCTTTAATTTTGAAAGGTAGTGACAGGAAATAACAGTTGGAACAGTAAAATGAAAAACGAACGGTAAAAAATAACGAGTGCGTCGCAATTCATATAAAATTGATAAATTATCAAAAAGGCTTCTATAGTGGCTGGCTGACAGGAGCACAAGGTTTGTTAAAGTTTATTTTCTTCTTTCATATATATTAGTGGCTATATTTGTTGTCTTAACTGTAGTAAAAGTGCTTGTTTGCTCAAGTGCTAATGCTAATGTTTGTTATTGTTTTCCCACCTCATAGCTTGTAGCATGGAGCTATGATTTTAAATAAATCTTGTGAACTATCAGTTAAAGAGTCAAGCGTCATTCAGCCAGGAATGCTACTAAACATACATTCAAACCTCAAAAACAACATAGAGCATGTATGTTATGCAGTAAACCAGTAATTGATTAACTTTATGCAAAAAGCAGTACGTGTTTTTGACAAGGTACCGAGGTAGCTCAGTGTATTTTGTATTTTTGCATGTTGGCAGATATACGTAAACCGCCTTCAAAATAAAAGCACTGCGGTTGTATTTATTTCTAATTTCTGGGTAACCTCACGCTGGGCGGACAAGGACCGCCCAATGCCCAGGTCTGATGTAGAGACAGAGGTAACGAAAACAGCTTAAGAGCAATAAACCAGTCAGAAATGGAGAGAAACTGATGTAAATGTGGTCAGTTGTATAAAAGTGCTAAATCATGGATGGTTGGGTAGAACTGGTGATAAAACACAATAGTAGTATGTAGAGACAAAGGTCCCAAAAAGCTTAAGAGCAATGTACCAGTCAGAAACGGAGAAGAAAATGATGGGAATCGAGTCAGCTGTCTGAAAGTGCCTCCAGCATTCCAACTAATTACAGTCAACAGCTTTAAATGTGGTAATATAAATACATCTCTGACAATTCTGGGTTACATCTGCCTTACCTATAAAAAATAATGTACAGTGTCATGGGTTTTAATAATAATAATAATAATAATACATTTTATTTGGAGGCGCCTTTCTTGGCACTCAAGGACACTGTACAAAAAGATAGAAAAGAAACAGCAATACAATACAATAAAATACACAGAATTAATAACAATACAATACAATAGATTGGACAGGGTAAAAGTCATCAGAGGGAATAAGCAGTTTTAAACAGATGTGTTTTGAGTTGTGATTTGAAATGAGGGAGTGAGTCAATGTTCCTGAGTTGGGGTGGTAGTGAGTTCCAGAGGTGGGGAGCAGAGCGGCTGAATGCTCTGCTCCCCATGGTGGTGAGACGGGCGGAGGGGACAGACAGGTGTATTGAGGAAGAGGATCTGAGGGAGCCGGAGGAAGTGGGAACATGGAGGAGGTCAGACAGATATGGGGGGGCGAGGTTGTGAATAGTCTTGAAAGTTACCAGGAGGATTTTGTATTGAATCCGGAACTGAAGCGGGAGCCAGTGGAGCTGTTGGAGGACAGGGTGATGTGGTGGATAGAGGCGGTTCTTGTTATGATGCGGGCAGCTGAATTCTGGACCAGTTGAAGTTTATGGAGTGATTTGTGAGGGAGGCCAAAGAGGAGAGAGTTGCAGTAATCCAGACGGGAAGTGACGAGGCTGTGGACGAGGATGGCGGCATAAAATCAGCCTGGAACTGTAAAAGTTTAAAAGTTACCGGCGAGCAGCGGCAGCTAGTTGCGCCAGCGTTCACTCGTTAGTGGACTGTTTTAATGTTAAATGATATGATGGTGTAAATGTAGTAAAAAAAAAAAAAAACATATTTTAATCTTGCCAAGAATAAAATTTAGAAGAAGCATTCTGTTTAGTTTGGATTTTTCTTGGCATGACATTGAACCATGGCATCTTCAGGAACTGATAGCTGCGTAGTAGTAATTTCAAATTTAGGATGGAAAACGACGAGCTTGAATGCAGCTCACAGCCCAAGTGGGCAGGAGCTCAGTAGCTGGTGATGAGTGCAGTTTTTGGCTGGCATGCCACCTCGAGCGCTAAATCAATGATGGTGCTGTCCATTTGCTCCACTCTGTTCCAAATCACTCTGAGTCCATCTTTCAGCTGAAATCCCCGCTGAGATGCACCGTTATGCAAGAGGTTACATTTGGGGATTAGCACGTCATTTTCAAGGGTAGACATCAAGAATCCACTGCCGTTTATAGGTCACAAATCCCATGCAGTTGTTATGTGTTATATGTGCAACAAAAGGATGATACGGCCTGAATGATCATGTGTACTACATTCTCTGTGCCTTTTATTATGTCAAGCTTCAGAGAGATTCCTTAACAGGGCTGCAAATAATGATCATTTTCATTGATTTTCTGATTACTTGTTCAGTTTGAAACGTCAGAAAAAAATTAAATATCAGAGTCCAAGGTGATTTGTTCAATCAAAAGAACTCCAGCTAATTTTTTTGGTCTGCAGATTTTATTGGCCAATCACAGACAAATTGGTATGTTTCCTGTGTATATGCGTTGATATGAAAACACATTTACAGAACATTAAATGCAGAAACAGTTGCTTGGGGTGATTTAAAAATATAGGTCATATGTTTTGTTTTGGGCTGTTTTTATTTAAATGTATTTTATATAAATGTTGTGACTGACACTGAACAAACAGTACTTTATTTATAAAGCTATTTATTTAATTTCTTCATTTCTCATTGGGGTTTTTTATGCAATTTGTTGACAATGTAATACATTGTGTGTATAATGTATAATTATTTTAAACACTTTAATTAATTGTTTGAGAAAGAAGCCTTCTGAGTACCTGTGCATAGTCATATTAGTGCAAAATCGGTGTACAATCCACATGCAAAAGGCATATTTTCATTCCAGCTAAAAAAAAAAATCACTATTTTGGCCAGCATATTGGTAATGGGTAAATATTTCCCCTGTTTGTTTTCACTATTTTTGCTTGAAAAACAGCTGCAACAATTCTTGCATTATCAAATTATTTTATAAATTTTCTTTCAGCGTTTCAGTCAGATTGTTTCGGCTCTGCTTGACAATAATCTCACTGTAAATTATGCACAAGTGATGTACTTTTATTCATTAAATAAAGTATATTTACTTTATTTATAAATCGTGTTGGCTTGTGATTCTGGTGCACTCTGATGATCGTGCAAATCTGGCATCCTGCAAGTAACTTTATTTGGGTAAGGAAGAGCAGAGTGGAGTTGTAATTACAGAGCAGGACAAGGTGTTCAGTAACACTTGAAATCATTGTTCTCAGGAACCGTAAGGCTTTAAGGCTTCTGTTTTTTAAGGTATTTAGTTTTACTGTTTTTATCTTAAGTGTTGTCTTATGTCAGGCAGCTGTAGCCTATGGACGTTTGAAATGAAAGAAGAAGAAAATGGTATTTTAAACCATTTCTTAATTGAATGTACAGAACAATTACTGTATTATGATATAAACTAAAATATAACTTGATAGAAGAAGTCTTTTTAGCATGCATAAACTCAAGAAAATGCAGTTAAGTACAAAAAAGGCACCAAATTAAATGAATGTGTCCTCTTTCTTAATATGGGTTGCCAACTCTAGGCTTCATTTCCATGCACCACAAAGGGAAATACAGCAGGAAGTTATTTATTAATTTCGTAAAGGAACAGGAACTATAGAAATAAAAGATTTTAGAGCGGAAAAATTAACTGATAACGTGGCCAATATCCAAATTTTTTGAGCTGGAATGAAAATAGACATTTTTTTAACAACTCCAACAACTCCAACAACTACCCAGAGAGCTACTTTATCAAACATAAACCTTTATTAAAGCATATTTAACATTATTATACATTATACAAACAATATATTACATTGTCAGCCCATATAGGCACTAATATTGTATGGAAATATAGTGTAGAAATAAAACAAACAAAAAGCATTTCTTCTTTATCTTCAAATGTGTCATTTTTAAACACATGGTAGTTTTTCTTCACATGCAGCTGTTGGATTGTTTGTTATCTGATACGAGCAGATCTCAAAGCTGTAAATGTGATTTTGTGCCTATGTTGCTACTTTCTGTGCAATATTTCTTTGTGTCTCATGTTCAGCAATGCATGGACGTGTGTGTGTGTGTTGTGTGTGTCGCTGCCTGTGTGTGAGTCTGACTGTTGCATAAGAGGATCTGCTGCTGTCCCAGAGCTTAACTAAGGATTTAAACCTCTCTTTCTCACTCTCTCTTGCACTCTCTCTTCCCGTGTCGTCTGTCTCTCTAGCGCTCTCTGTTGCACTCTCTCTAATCTCTGTACTCGTACGTTGAAGGGGGGCTGATGATGTCATTATTCGTTGAATAAGTCTTGTGCGTATGCTGATTGTGTGTTTGCTTATCTAGTAGTGATGTTTGAGCAGGAACTTTTATTTTTTGTGCAGTACGCAGAATAATTTAGCCTCCATTTTGATGACACCTGCTTAAACACACAGAAGTGATTATTACCCGAAAAATTACTGTAAATATATAATCAGCTTTCATTCATTTCCATTGTTTGGAATTTATACCACCATACCCACAATATAACACAGAACAACACAATACAACACACACAATATAACGCAACACAATAAACACAATATACCACAGTACAATACAACACACACAATGTAACACAATACAATACAATACACACAATATTACAGTACAACCCAATACCACACATGCAATACACACAAAATAACACAACACAGTACACACAGTACAACAAGACAGTGGAACACTAGATATGGTATGCACAACACAATATATACAATACACCACAGTACAACACAATACAACAAGACAATGCAACACGCTAGACATAATATGCACAATACAACACAACAGAATTCACACAATACATTCCACATAATACACAATACACACGCAAACAACGAACACAATACAATACAGAACAATTAAACACACACAATACAACACATAACGACACAAGACACACAATATAATGCAATACAGCATAATACAACAAAATACAACACAATACACACAATACAACATAACAAAACACACAATATAACACAATGCAACAAATACAATACACACAATACAGCACACAAAACAACACATACAATACAGAACAATTTAACACACACAATACAACACAAAACATCACAAGACACACAATAGCATGCAATTCACACTATAAAATACAGACAATACAACAATACTACACAATATAACAACACATACAAGACAACACAACACAATACAACACAACATACAATACAAAACAATATACACAATACAACACAATACACACAATACAACACAATACGCAGCAATACAACACAATACGCACAATACAACACAATATGCACAATACAACACAATATAGACAACATACAATACAATACAACGCAATGCAACACAAAACATACAATACACAGAACACACACCATTCAACACAATACAACAAAGACAATACAACACAATACAACACAATATACAGAATACAACACTATGTACACAATACAACACAATCTACATAGTCTATACAATACACACAATACAACACAATACGCACAATACAACTCAATACACACAATACAACACAATATAAATAATATAACACAATATACACAACACAACACACAACACAATATAACACAATATACACAATACAACACACACAATACAATATAACACAATACAACACAACACAGTACACGCTGTCCATCTATCTGGAGGGTTCATGGAGTAGAACAGGTACTTCCTCTCCTTGTCCTGCAGCAACTCCTCTGTTACGTTGTGTGTTTTGGCAACTCTTAACATCCCTGTGAGTCCAACACAAGAAATCAATTCTTACCATTTTACAGTCTGTGGACACAGAGAGAGGACCGCGCTCACTGCTGAGCTAAAAATAAGAAGTTTGGATGAGACAAGCATTACTTTGTCCAACATGCAGGGCTGCAAATTTGTTGGCTGCAGACTTTTCACAGCAGAACATTTTGTCAAGAAAGCTGATTTGACTCTGTTGAAGACGTTATTCCTTTTTTATATAATTAGTATTTTTAAATGTGTTATACAACTCTAAGCCTTTTTTATTGCTGCGCTGGTTAATAGTAACATAATATTCACTATGATGATATACAGAAAGTTAATGTTATACCTTATTAATCTCTGTATGAAAATGATCTTCTTGTGCACATTTTATCTGCCCCAGAGCAGGAAGGGGAAGTGGGACTGTAAGATGATTATTACAACATAAATGAATACATTGTAGGTCACCTGTTATCATTAAATCACTGTGGCTTCATCAGTTATATTGACTTTTAATTGACAATCCACTTTTTAAGTGTAACATCTGGAAACACCAGTCCTGTTACTTTATTTAATACTAGTTGAGCCATGACTTTTGTTGTCCCTATTTTCATTATTTGACATTTCTATTTCTATTCCATTCTATTTCATAAGAAAGTGCACACATCATTATACGTACACATATGGTGCGTGGTTGTAAAAAAAAAAAAAAAGCTGCAGTTTCATTGAATTTCGGCTACAAAACCACTGATCTAGGTTTAGGGTAAAAAACTTCCCTGTAGTGCATTATAAAATAGATATAAAATAGATGTAAATGGAAAGTGAAGTAGTTATGAGGATGTGACTAAAAATAAAAAGTTAAGTAGTGTTAAGTGTAAAAACAGAATAAAACTGAATAGCTAACACTATTTCTAAATCACGCCAAGAAACATTTTCTGCATTATATATTATGTAAAAAAAAGTACATACCAGACAGCATATACACCGATACCAGTAGGCCTTTAATAGGCCTATATTGGCCGATAATATCTGTCAACTGATTTATCTGTCGGGCTCTAAAAAATGGTCAAAAAATCCCTCCAAAATACCACATCAAGACACCAAGACTTGAGGAACACGAATAATAAGTTGAGCCAATTCAGCAGCAATGTCATATATCTCCACCTGTTTAATATTCACATTAAGATCAGATCACAAGGGAGAACCTGAGAATGTAAAGCCCTGTCAAAAGAACTGTTTGTAACATATCAGACTCAGAAATCATGTTAATGCAACGTAAATGAGGTCCACAGTGATGCTGTTAAGGATAGAAATGAAAGTATTGATAAAGATGAAGGGGATGTTAATGCTGATAATAATGCAGTGGTGGGGAGGAGTGTGAGGACAGTGAAGATAACGACCTCTCTCTGTGCACTGGTGTGTTTGTTTGTGCTGCAGGGAAGACCCCCTCCCGCTGCACTCGCTGTTCGGCTGTGTTGCTTCTCACTGACTTACTTTCTGTTTCTGTGTTGCAGATCGACTTGGAGCCGGAGGGGAAGGTGTACGTGGTCATTGATCTGTCCGGATCTTCCACCGAAGGTAAAACCACACAACAACACACGATTTTTGCAAGTGAACGAAAAGGAATCATGCATTAGATTCCAGCTTTAACTTGTTAGTAAACAGATGCATTTATTAGGAGTTGTGTTTCTCTGTTTGTGTTTAACTTGAGATGCAGCTCAGCACTGTGTGTTAAGTTGTTGTAGTCATAACTTGGCAATAAAAATTAATTAATTGATCAATTAAAAAGTGAATAAGGGTTTAACTCATTATGATATTATGAGCATATGGAGTCCATTCTTACCCTCAATTATGTCTTATAAATTGTAGCAGCCATTTTTGGGTCGATACCATTTGTTTGTTTGTTGTATTTGAGAGATTTTGTGCTAAATTTGGCATTTGTCTAGTGAAGAATTAATACAAATGAGCAATGTCATTACAGAATACCACATTGAAACACCAAGACCTTGAGATTTCTGTATTTTCTGGGATTGGATAGGGAGAACTTCTGATCTGATAACCCCTTATTGTCAGTAGGAAAGCCATCCTCTAAATGCTCCAGGTCTCTAGTTTTTGGTTGTGATTATCCTAGAGGTCACAACAGGTCATTTTATACTGTTTCAAAAAATGATCTCACTACAAAAACATCTTCACACATGAATAACTTGGGCTCATTCAATCCACAAGAGTCATACCCAATTTATGTCATTTAGACTGTTTAGGGACCCCAGTATGCAGAAATATTCAAATACAGTAGGTGGAAATTTTTACTACATGAGAAAAACTGCATGGTTTATGCAATAAACTGCATATGATTGGCATAACGTGGGCATGACTACAAAGAAGAGACTCCGAGGTACCCATATAACCATTTTTATTCAGATATCTCGAGGTCAATGGGCCACTCTGAAAATTGTCTTAATATCTTAATATCTGTCATGACATCTTGTCTCTCTCTGACAAGATATCACAACATGGTCGGTACCTAGCCTGGCTAACACCAGACTAATCTCAAATGAGATGTGGTCTGGGAACCAGCCGTTCATTTCTCCGTAGTGGAGGTGTGGTTTACGATCCTCCAGAGCCGTTTATTGGGCGCTTAGAATGTCTATCAAAAGCGTCTGTAGGTAGCTCTTAGCCAATCAGATCAGTTATACCAGATGACGTAGTAGAGCTACAGAAATTGATGTTTGTTGTGTGTGTGTCTGTGAGAGAGTGTTGCTTGCTGCTTCGCTTCTCCAGTTCTCGCTTTCTGCAAGATTATTTATTTTCACGCTTTATTCCCCCTCATGTCATTCAGCCACACACATCCACTGATTTTATGGGCAATAATCAAGCTGCTGCGGGTCTCTTGGCGGCTCCGCTGTCCCCCGGCTCGTAGCAAGATCACCGGCGTTACAATAGCGGGGCTAATAGCTACCGCTAACGCCGTAACGGTAGCGTAGCGCTACCGATATTAACCCGGGTACCGTAACGCCAGTGATCTCGCTACGAGCCGGGGGACAGCGGAGCCGCCGAGAGACCTTTCGCCTTTCAACTTTCGCTCTAAACTATTTAAAACACCATCTACAGCTAAAGAGAGTTTCGCGTCTGCTGCAGCCATGTTGGATCAGTAAGAAAACTACAAGCTTCCGTCTGCCGGGTAGTACCCGTCATCGTCTTGCCGTCCCTCCCCGTTCTGTGATTGGATCCCTAAAACAGGGCTAAGAAATCCCTCTGGTTTCCAGACCCTTTTGCAGTTCGAAATTAAATCGAACGCGCAAGGCAGTCTGGGTATACCCAGGCTAGTCGGTACCAATGAATTTCTTAGATTTTCTATTTTTGTTTCACACAAAAATCTTTTTTTAGGAGTTGCTTGAACCTGCAGAGAATTATTACTTGAATCTGACATTCCCATGCGTTTAATAGAGCTTTATAGAGAACTTGAGCTCATTATCTATGCGTCTGACCAACAACTTTACTGTCCTAAGTCGCTCTCATAGAGTCATTTTTTATTTATTTATTTATTTCAGTGAAAAAAGCTGTACACTGTGGTTGTCACAATACTATAAACCATTATCGATACCACGGGGGAAAAATGAAAAAATAAAGATGCATCACTTAAAAAACAAACAAACGTCAACGTAGTGCAAAAAAAAGACAGTAAGACAGTATCATAACTGTATCGAATGATAAATATATATAAAACGGTAGTGCAAAAAACTGAAAAAGACAACAATAATAGGTTTTCTGACTCTGAGGTAGTGTAAAAAAAATCCCCAAAAAACACACATAACAACCAGCAACAATGACAATTTCTGAGAAAGTGTATTGTTGGTATCGATACTGTTTTAATCAATACTCATTTTTCATATTGATTAGTATCTGATATCGATTTTTTGACGACCCTGCTGTACACACTCAGTTAGAGGACAGCTGGTGAACATCGTGGAGCATTGAGCAGCTAAAGAGACAGATATTTCCCTCCAAAGAAGTGAATATTGGACAAAAATCTGTCTCCAAATGGATGATGATGTTGCTCTGTAATTGCTGGAGGCGTAAATGAGAAACTGTTTGCCAACATGTTTGCCATGTCAACTCAAAAGGTGATGATGTGTTAATTTTGTGTTGACAATTTCTTTCTGCTGCCCTCAAGTGGACAAAACATCAGTTATTGCAGTTTAAAAAAAAAAAAATCACATCCTCTGCTTTACTGCATTGAACCTTGAGGCCATATAGATGGAAAGATTACTTCCTGTTTTCCTAGAAAGTTACTTAACAGAATTCCTAGAACTTTCTCCTCCTCACTCTCTCTCGCTCCCTCTTCCACATGAGCATGAAAACATCCAGAACACACACACACACACACACACACACACACACACACACACACACACACACACGCTCACATGCTGCCTGATGAGAGTGGTGTTCACCTGCACCTGTGTATCTTCACACTTGGTTATAAATAGAAAAATGTTTCCTGCCTTCCAGTGAAAGTGAGCATGGTTATATACAGTATATATATATATGTGTGTGTATGTGTGAGAGAGAGGGTGAGAGTGAGGGTGCAGCAGTGTATTGTAGTTTAGTTTCTCTGAGTAAAGAAGGATAAAGAGAGCAGCAGAGGGTGAAGAGAGAGGGAGTAGATTCTTAAAATAGTAGGTGAGATTGAGCCATGGATTACACACACACACACACACACACACACACACTTACAGACTCAGGCGTCAGTGTCTTGCCCTCCTCATCGATGATTGGACACTCTGTGGTGACCTCACGACCCACTCCCCGCCCACTCCTGAACTTCCTCCCTGAGTTCAGCTGGCATGAGCACTCGTCATGTTAATGTATGCTGATAAAAACAAATGGTGTGTGTGTGAGAGAGAGAGTGTGCTGATAGGATGGATGGAGAGATGGAGGGTGAGAACTAGAGGAAGAGGTGGTATTTTTAGCAGATTTCTCTTTTTTCTCCCCTGGTGCAATCTGTTCTGTGCAGCTTCAGAGGCTGGAAGGAGTTGTTCCTCTCCTCTTTTCTCCTCTCCTCTCCTCGTACATCTGTTAGTCTCAGGAAGCGAATAAAAACAATAATCTGACCTAATCTGACCATCTGCAGCCTCTCCCTCTCTGTTTCGTCATCACTTTCTCTTCCCTTTAGATATTCAAACTCCTCCAGTCCTCCCTCAATGCAATACCTTTACTTAAAAATGAATTAAAGAAGAGTAAGTTGTTGTTTTTTTAAAAGAAAAACTGTTTTTTTTCTTTCGTTTTTCCCCCGGTTCCTAAATATTAACTAATAATAATAACAATCTTTATTATTATAATTATTATAATATTGATCCTTTTTTTTCTAAAGAAAAATGTCTTATTTTTTTCAGGTAATAATTTAAATTTCTACGAAGTGACTAATAAAAATAAATAAATAAATAAAAAAAAGATATATATATATATATATATATTAATCCTTTTTTATCAAAAGAAAAAAATCTTATTGTTTTCAGGGAATAATTTAAGTTCCTACAAATTGACAAAAAAAATAAAAATAATTTTTTTTTAAGAATTTTTTTTTTTTTCGGTGAATAATTTTGATTCCCACAAATTGGCATATAATAATAATAATAATAATTTATTTAAATGGCACTTTAAAAACAGGTTTACAATGTTCTTGGCAGATATAGAAACAGAAAATACACAGTAAAGTGCAATAAAGAATAGGAAAAACTTGTTTACAAAATGTTTTTTAAAGGGTTTGACAAAAGTTACAAATTGTACTAAAATCATTAACAAAAGGACCCTTATTCTATAAGTATTGAGGTTTGTAGGTTTTTCCTGAGCCTGAAGAAACACGATGATTTCATCTCATCCTCCTCTAACCACCTCCACTTCCTCAGCCGGATAAAGGCCCTCTCTGCTGCAGATTTATAAATATCATCTAATTTTATTTTTTTCTGCCAGTCTAATTCTGTCGTCTTCAGGAAGACTGCCTGATAGATGGGTGTCGTTTCTGAAGCCGCTCTTTTTAATGCAATCTTAATCTTATTCATTTGAGGAACAACGTCATCTTTCTTTCATCTGCTGCCTTCAGAAAATGTTACGTTTTCTAGTTGTTTTTTTTGAAAATCAATAGGTTTTTGTGCACAAATCTAAAGGGATGGGAACTGAAAAAAATACTTTTATTGATTCTGCTCATTGATTTGTTTGGCTGTTCACATCATTTTTTAATTGTGGCCTATATCAGACTCACAGTCCTGAACTGACCCGCATGAGCACAAGAACAATAACAAAGACGTCGCACGCTGTGCACAGAAGTAAACATGGAGGCTGCTGATGTCATGGTGGAAGCCGGAGAAGTTATGAGCAGATGATTACATTTTTTTAACAGTTTCTTTTTTGTGGATTGATGGCTGCTCTGTCTGTATGGAGGTGTGTGTGGATGAAGAGTCAGAGTCAGGATTTATGTAAAAGTTTCATTAAATGTGACATGACTGTTTAGACTGAGGTCCCCAGGTCTGATTTGGAAAAAAATATGGCTCGCCTGAGAGGAGCTTTTAAGTAGAGATGTGCCGATCCGATATTCAGTTTGTGTACCAATATTGGCCAAAATCACAGGATCGGATATCAGAAGGAACAATAAAAGTATAAAAGTTTGACTTTCACCCAGGAGAACGCGGTTTGTGTCCCATGTGAAAACAAAAGTAAACGATGTGATTTAAACATCACTGCCTCATGTTTGTGCATCATGGTCACTTCCGGTAGTCATGTCCTCGTAACTACTTCCCTTCTGGCATTTACATATATTTATTTACTGTTTTAACTTTCTTTAAAATTATTTTTTTTGCCCTAAAAACCTCGCACTGTACATAAAATGACGTGTGAGCTATTGGTGGTGGTATTGACAAACGACCTATTCTGTCGTTTAGATTGGAGATCTTCTTGTTGGGGGCAATGTATTTCTTCCTTTAGGGAGTAGTTGTTTCAAAGTTTGACCTTTGGCAAAGTGGATTCAGATATTTTCAGGGGAAAAGATGGTGTCGGATTGGTATCGGTATCTGCAGCTACTTTAGGTTGCTGAATCGGTATCTGACCTGAAAAAGTGGTAACCGTACTTTTAGGCCGTCCATCTTTATATAAAGTCTGCCGTGTGACATCACTGTCAATGCAAGGGTTGTGGCGGCATCGAAAGGTATTGATGAATTCAGAGGCGTATGATGACTTTGGAACAGGTTCTCCTTCCTACAAATCAATCTACAGTCATTAAATGAGCAGCAGATGGATTACTGCCACGGTTGCATTGTTATTCATTTTTATGTCATATTTGTTTATATCACCATCAGCTTTTCCTCCTCTCTGTCTGCTGGTCTTCTACTTGTTTGTGTCAATTGTCCATCCGTCCGTATGTGTGTGTTTGTTGGACGGTCATCTCCTAGTTGCTCATTGGGCTGAACTGGAGTACGTCTGTCTCCACAGCGATCACTCCTTGTCAGCATGCCTCTGTGTGTGTGTGTGTGTGTGTGTGTGTGTGTGTGTGTGTATGTGTGCAGCACAGATGGATGATGTATTATGTAAAACAAAGTGATCCCAGTAATGGCCTGTTAAGCCACCCCCCACCCCCACCCCCTCTCACCAACACCACCATCACACAGAAACACACACTTCCACTCACACACACACGCAGAGTCCCTAGACAGCCTGTCTGTAATCGAACTCAGCAGTAACCACATCTATAACGCACCCAGGAGAGAGATGGAGGGAGTGTGAAAGAAAGGCAAACTAGGACAGGAGCGCCGAGAGAAGGAGTGTGTGTGTGGGAGTGAGAGTGGAGGTGGTTCTCTTGTCTTAAGGTTACCCTCGGAAAGCATTTATCTTTCCGGGGAGATGCGGAGAGGAAGGGAACGGCTGGTTGGATGGTGCTGGCTGAGGAGGAGTATTTTAATATGCTGTCCTTCGTTTTAGTGCCCACACATGGAAGTATAAATAGCATGCACACGTACGTATGCATAGGCCTCTGGTAGGTGTGGGGTGTTTGTGAGGAAGACGGAGGGAAGGAGGAGGGAAGGAGGGGGAAAAGGAAGATGAGAGGCTGTTGAATGATTAAACATCTCCAGCAACATGATGCAAATCATCCTTATTTGTGCAGAGTCTCAGGAAGTGAAATCAATGGGCATTCAGAAAAAAATCACTGTAATGTGTGTGAATACTAAAACTTACTCATGAGCTCAGGCTGGGTAATGAATCGGATTTTGATTTTAATTTCTTTTTTATTTTTTATTTTTTTATTTTCAATTACAATTATGGCTTCCAGCAGTTATGAAAACAAGCTAATCAAGATAAAACGAGTCGTCTCTGTGCCATCTTCTGTTTCACAATGATGCAGATTTTGACATAAATCCAGTCCATCTTCTTCCTTTGCAGCAGTGAGCTTCACCCATAAATATTTTTATTATTATTAATTTATTAAAAATATTAGTTTTGTATAATATATATATATAATTAAATAAATATGAATATAAATACTATAGAAATATATATAATATTTAGTTTTCAGTTGAATTATATAAAAGTTTAACATATTCGACTGTTAAAAAGCCATATTTTTGTTAATAAAACTGTGTGTGTTCACTCGACAGCCACAGGGACCAATGAGAATGAGGAGCGGGTGTTTCGAGAGCGGATCGGTCCTCGCCGGCGACAGGGCGCCGTCCGAAGACGTGTCCATCAAGTCAATGGACACAAGTTCATGGCCACCTACCTGAGACAACCAACCTACTGCTCACATTGTAGAGATTTTATCTGGTAGGCAACACACACACACACACACACACACACACATATATATCGCTGAGTTATGTTTCATTAAACCTCCCCGGCTGAAACACTGACTCCTTTTCTGTGTGTGTGTGTAATCTGATAGGGGCGTGCTGGGGAAGCAGGGCTACCAGTGTCAGGGTGAGTACCTTTCTCTGGCGGATTCCAATTTCTCAAGTAACGCCACACATAATTTATTATTTAGGCAAGAGAGCACAGGAGGGATTACATGTTGCTGAATGACAGCTGTGATTTGGTCTGGAGCCACCTTCACTCAGAGCCACAGATGAACTGCGTTACACCAACATCATCCAATATTTAAAATGCTTATGACCTGGGTTTGTGCTGATTGCTGATCGGATATCAACCATTGGTTTCTCCTATGCCAACAGTAAGGCGACTTACTCTCAAGACTAAGATGTTATAAAAATAATCTCTGAAATCTGGGCCCTACTGTGCATTCAGAGATGTTTCTAGTGGAGTGGCATGTCCGCCCACTGAGCCCTGTTAATCAGCACGACTGACAAGTGAATTTTAAATCCTTCATTACAAAACAGTTTGCTATTTCTTTTCCACGGATCTGACACTCTGCATCTCCATTCTTCATATGCCTGCTCACTAGGGACTCACCATGTTATAGGCACGTTATTGGTATCTGCCGATACTGGCTTTAGAATGAACAACGTGCCGATATAATAAACGGATACAAAAACAGGCTGCTGCTTCCTTGTCAGGCACATCCAGCCTTCTAATTTAGGCAAATTTACTGTCAAAGAGTACACTGTTTATGCATTTGGCTTTAACGGCTTTACAGTTGTACAGTGCACTTTTCACATGTTCCCTGTGAACAGAGGTTACACAGTCATGGAAAAAATTATGAGTCAAATGTTTTCTTAAATTTCTTGTTCATTTAATGCCTGGTACAACTAAAGGTACATTTGTTTGGAAGAATAAAATGATAACAACAGCCGGTGTAAACAGCCGGCAGTTCAGTCGAAGTTTCCCTAAATTTTTTGTCACATGACGATTGTTCTCAGCCAAGTCATTCATGGCTTCACAGTTGCGCTGAGGAGCTCAAAATTTAATGTTTTTTACAGGATCTGGTTTGTGCAAACGCTTTATTTTTGACGACATTTAGATGAGACGTGTAGAATGAAGTGATTTCAATGGAATATCACTATTTTGAGGTTATATTTGGTAGATATCTTTCCTGACAGAAATGTTTGCCACACATGGTTTGTTAAGAAATTTTAAAATCCGACATGAATGTTTGTTTATACAGTTTCAGATTTAGAGGGTTAGGGTAATACAATTATTTTAAAAGTAGAAATAGAGTAGAAACAATTGGACAATATGATTCCAACCCTATCATGAGCATTGTTTCAGTTGTACATTTTCTAAGTGTGTTTTTCAACATTTTGCATTGAAAGTATGATTCAGTAAAACCTGGATAGGTTTTACTGAATCATCTGATAATAAAGTCTTATCTTCATGTGTAGAGTATCAGTCTGATGCCGGCACTCTTTCTTCTCAGTTCAACCTCTGTATACGTCACAGTGTTGCACTAATTGTAGCATCTTCTGTCTGTGCATGAGAGGCTGCAGTTCCACAACAGATTTTAATGATTACTTTAAGAAGCTTTGGATAGCATTGTTACATTTTCACATTGATTTAAATGTGGGTCAGTCACATTCGGCCAGTACCCGACCCCTTTAATGAGGTCAGTGTTCGCACGGATATTAAATCAGTGTATCAAATCAATGCTTCACTAGGTGCAACAGTGCTGCATCAGAATCTCCGCAGAACTTTTTGGTAGATCTAATCTGGAGGATATTATCAGTAACAACATCACATATTTATATAATCAGATTCTTAAGTTAATTAAAAAAAAAAATACTAAAAATAATTATTCAACCTTTGTGAAAGCCTGATGTTGATGCTGTGCTTCCAGTGTGTACGTGTGTTGTCCACAAGCGCTGCCATGAGCTCATCATCACCAAGTGTGCCGGGATGAAGAAGCAGGAGGACACACCCGAGGAGGTACATGCTAAAAAATTGGATATTTTGGAGTGTGTTTGTATGAGGAGAAGCATGCAGGAGAACAGAGACTAAAGCTAAGCAGAGAACTGCCATGGATGGGGGCACCAGCAAAATATAGTTTAACTCAGTTGCTAGTTTCAAGTCTTCTCACAATACAACATGATGTTCATATTGTAAATTATAGTCCCATTTAGAGTAAAATAGAAGATAACCAGCTACCTTTTGATTGACAGGTCATTACCACAGTGCACTGTATGTTTTCACGTCATCAAAGTTAACATTAACAAATTGATCAAATATTTCGGTGTTCGGTTGGACTAAAAGACACTTGGTTGTTCATTTAGAAGACTGATTGTCCCTTGCTAACCAACCAAGCAGTGTTATCTGATGACTTTACCTCCAATCCACTCAATGCATGTATTGGTTGCAATAAAAGCAATATGCCAAAGATTTAAGATTTATTTATTTAGCTTGATTTAGCCTTAAGATTTATCCTTTATTAATCCCACAATGGGGGGATTTAACCTCTGCATTTAACATCCATCCTTTTTTTCTTTCTTTTTTTTTTACACACCGTGCAAGGCTGCACATCACTGTGCTAGAGGGGGTTAGGTGCCTTACTCAAGGGCACTTCAGTCCTGGGATTCGAACTGGCGACCCTCCAGTTACAAGCCCCATTCCTAACATCTGCCCACAACTTTAGGCTTCAAAGCTTGAAGTCCAAAAACCAATGATCATCAACCAATGATGACGTTGCGGGGACTTCGTCCACTATCATTATTATACATTTTGCGGCTGCAACAGACAAGTCTTGCTGCTATCGTGTCCCACCGTCCATGGCTCATACATCGTCATTTAAAACATCTGAACTATCCATTTAAGCTTAGAAAACATATTAATAAAGAGTTTATTACATGTCACACACACATACAATGAACATGAAACTAAACTAAACAAAGACACTGATCATTCAGGCCTTTCATGAATAAACCTATGTCACTTAAAGTAACGTTTGACCTCTTTGTAACTCCTGTGTATGTGTGTGTCTGTATGTGTGTGTGTGTGTGTGTGTCTCTCTCTGTAGGTGGGTTCACAGCGGTTCAGTGTTAACATGCCCCATAAGTTCAGTATCCACAACTACAAGGTGCCCACCTTCTGTGACCACTGTGGCTCCCTGCTGTGGGGCCTCATGAGGCAAGGCCTGCAGTGCAAAGGTGAGTTCATGTGCAGCGGGGAATTTACAGCGCCGGCAGCAAACATGAGATTGTGTTTTGCAACCTTCTCGGAGCCCAAATGTGCATATACTTAAAGTCTTAGGCTGTGAATGAAAAAGACAAATGTTTTAAACATCACAATTAATTAAAAAGGGTTATTTTCATCATAGTTTAGAAATTAATGCATTTTCCGTTCTGCTTGTCTCTTTCAAGTTTTAAAAGACATTTTGTGCAATGTTAAGGCCTGCGCCAAAGCAGAACTGGTTGTTGTAGCAAATCCAGGATTTATTAATATTCTGGAGGAAAGAAAACTTTGCTGATTTCTAATGAAAAGGTGCAGAAAATCAGCTGCCATAAATATCTCTGTGCATTTTCTGTAATTAGCTGATGATTTTGCAGCCCTCATTTCAATCAAGCAAAATGTCAAATATCGGCTGATTCTAGTAACCTGCAGCCTCTCACATGTGAGGATTTCATGCTTTTCTCTGTTTAATGTAATATTTTTGAGTTTTTTTATATATTTACCCAAGTAAAATAATGTGAGCAAGCTTAACTACAATGCAACATTTAATAATAAAAAGTCCAGTTTTTGAGCCATAATGCATTTAACCTGAACAGTTTTTTTTATGTGTTTCTGTTTGTGTGCAGTGTGTAAGATGAATGTGCACAGGCGGTGTGAGACCAATGTAGCTCCTAACTGCGGTGTGGACGCCCGAGGAATCGCTAAGGTTCTGTCTGACCTGGGAGTCACACCCGACAAGATCTCCAACACCGCACAGCGCAGGAGGAAGGTAACGAGACAATCACACAGAGAAATATATTCCCATTATTAAAGTTTTATGTCAACATTTGAAACATGCAAGCAGGAAACACTGCAGGCTGTATTTAAACGTAAAGTTTGAATTAGAGATGGCCGATTAGCTTATAAATACATTCATTATTAGACCACCCTTGTTTTCTTCAGTTTCTTTTTCATTTTAATGCCTGGTAAAACTAAAACAACAAAAATAGCTCATAAGAGTTTAATTTAGGAGCTGATATCTAGACATTTTCCATGGTTTTCTTGATAATGATTTTTGTTATTATCACAGATAATATAACAGAATAGAGAAGGTGCATGAAATACCTAGGGCATTTTTTTCTTTTTCTATTTCTATTTTATTTTGTGATATTAGGAAGAGAAGTAGGAGAGAAGAGAAGTGTCTATGCACGACAAGCTCTTGGTGGTGTTGTGTGGCAGTGCTCCACAGTACCACCTAGCCACCTGGCGTGCATACTACCTCGAATTTCACATACTTTTGCGTCACTGTATGCACGCAGTTTTCCCCCTAAAGACGCTCACCTGAACGTGGAATAAAAAGTGAGAACGCAATGCCACTTTTTTACAGGATCTGGTTTGTGCAAACAGTTTATTTTTGGCAACATTTAAATGACATGTGTAGAATAAAGTGATTTAAATGAAATATTACTATTTTGAGCTTATATTTGGTAGATATCTCTCCTGACAGAAGTGTTCGCCACACAAGGTTTGTTTAGAAATTTTAAAATCCGACATTAATGTTTGTTTATACAGTTTTAGATTCAGAGGTTAGGGTAATGTGCTTCACAGTACCACCTAGCCACCTGGCGTGCATACTACATCGAATTTCACAGACTTTTGCGTCAACGTATTCATGCAGATTTCCCCCTAAAGACGCTTGTCTAAACGTGGAATAAAAAGTGAGAATGCAACGCCTCTTTCGCATTTTCTGTCCAGATCGTCTCCATCTAAACAGGGCCTGAGATTCAACACTTTGAACTCACGAATCAAGTAAACGATTTTAACGTGCAGCCTCATGTTCTCTCTCCTTCTCCCCCTAGTTGACTCCAGGGCAGGACCCTCCCCAGTCTCCTCCTGAGCTCTCCCAGACTGAGGAGAACAGCTTCAGCCAGCCAGCTGTCCCCACCTCCCCCTCACAGCAGGGTAACACTGAACACACCACACACCATCAGAAAACACAGATTTGACACACACAGGCAGACATTTCAAAGCCCTTTGAGATGCGTTCTTAACAGCATGCAGTTTTAACGTGTTAATATTACCAGTAAGAGGTAGTATCTCTATCTCAATCATAATATTTTTGCTCCTTTTAAGAAATAAGTAGCCGAATGTGTTATTGTCCTTGTATATATAAGACTAAACGTGCGTTATCTAAGAATTATCCCCCACCGCCCACTACCATTTGGTTGTCACAGTTAGTCATCGTCCTCTCACACTTTGCAAGCCGAGAGATGAAAGTTAACTTTTCTCCTTTGTGGAAAGATTCCCATTTTTTCTTTTATGGAGTCAAACGTTATTGATGCTATTTAACCACCGTGCTCTGAGACACTGCAACTGAGTCATCCCGGGTCTCAACAGAGGATGTGGTCATTGTTTTTTAAAGTTTATTGAAAAGTATTCAGTCACAAATAATGAGCAACATTTCTAACAACCTCTGACTGGAAAAAAGAGCCTTTTTTTTCTTGCTGATGTGCTTTTCTGTTAACGCCCACAGACTTGGCGCAGTTAGAACGCCTGCAGGACGCACTGTCACTCGACCAGCAGGGACCCCAACACTCCTCCTCTTCCTCCTCCTCTTCCTCCTCCTCCACCACCTCCTCTTCCTCCTCGTCCTCGTCCTCGGCGGGCAGGGAGAACGGACAGATCCAGAGGAGGACCCTCAAGGACTTCAACTTCATCAAGGTTCTCGGGAAAGGCAGCTTCGGCAAGGTGCGGCGACACGGAGGAGGCATTTGAGTGGGATGTTTGTTTGTTTACTGCTCATTATGGTCATTATTGTTTTTTTTCACTCTGATCATCATGTTTCCCATTATTCAAAAGAGACATCAGCTATATCGGGGACCAGAATAGATCAATTCACATGTCAATTGCGTTGTATGGAGGAAACTGCTTTTAAAATGTGCAAAACAGCAAACCTGATTTCTTAACTTTTGTTTGAAAACATGAACAAACAAAATAATGAAAACACCTTTTTGGGTTTGCAGTTATGGATACAAATAAAGCTGCACTACTCAATGTTTTTATATGACTATAAAAGCCCCACTGAGCATTTTAGCATCTTTCAGCTCATTCTTTTCTTGTTGTCTTCTTTGAATAGATATTTTTTGGTATTTTACATGCTTTATTTTAGATCTGGGGGAAAAAATGAATACATCATAGTATCGCAGTATTTTGAGTGGCAATATTAGATTGATTCATGGCCGCCAAGTATCGATATTTAGCGTTCCGGCAGGACGTCAGTGTATCCGCGGAATATACTGGAGATACTAGTATCATATGAAACTAGAAGATCTAAGGAATCTGTAGGCACCAAGTCAGGATATCATGTCGGAAAGTTGTCAAAATAACGCTGCAAAGTTAGGCTTTTTTTATGTTTCATAATCAGAGCAGCGAAGCTTAAATTTGAGTAAAGTTTGAGAAAATGCTGCAGTTGTTGTCGTTCATACATGTTTGATATCAGTTAAGTTCAGTTTGACTGATTACTTTGTTGATCAGTCTGTGGGTTTGACTCTCATTGTGGAGAAATAAAAAGACTGAAGTGAGATGAATAGACTGAGAATTTTCTCTTATTTGACAAAACAATTCTTGCTTGAAATTAATTTTGTGGACAAAAAATGCAGTTAAACAGTTAAATCCCAATATATTGTATCGCAATACTCACCATTTCACAAAATGCTTAAAATCACAATAAAAACGTATTGTGGGGCCTCTGCTGATTCACACCTCTAATATTTATTTGTAGGTGGTGATAGAGACAGAGTGGAGAAAGTGTCATACAAGCAGTAATTTCCTATCTGATTCCTTGTACTTTTGCTTTTTGTTATCCAGGTGATGTTGGCGGAGCTGAAGGGGACAGAGGACGTCTATGCCGTCAAAGTTTTAAAGAAGGACGTGATCCTGCAGGATGACGACGTGGACTGCACCATGACGGAGAAGCGCATCCTGGCCCTCGCCCGCCGACACCCCTACCTCACCCAGCTGTACTGCTGCTTCCAGACACGGGTAGGACCGGCAGACAGTACGCACACACACATACAGATGTGATAGTTCTCTCTGTCTCACGCCTCTGTCCGTCCACGTCTGCAGGACCGTTTGTTTTTTGTAATGGAGTATGTGAACGGAGGAGACCTGATGTTCCAGATTCAGCGATCCAGAAAGTTTGACGAGCCTCGCTCTCGTTTTTACGCCGCCGAAGTCACCTCAGCCCTCATGTTCCTGCACCGCAACGGGGTCATCTACAGGTGAGCGCACACTTTTAATGTCAAGAACACCCTGAACCCTGATAAAACCATTTGAGTGAGAAATATCTGATAGATTCTTCATTATATTCATATTCTGTCTTGTTTTAGAGGTGAGTCGTGATCGGTAAGTCCAGAGGATTTGACAAATACTTTAAAGGGATCAAAGACTTTAAGGGAATTTCACAAATGGTTATCTTTCCAGGAACATAGCAGAAGGTGCATGACAACATGTTTCACACTTTAATTGCATTTCATGGTGATTCTCACTTCTTTTTTCTACATTGCATGCTCACTTCTCCCAGCGAGTCCAACTGTTATGGAAACCAGATGGTGCTAATTTTCTCTCTCTCTCTCTCTCTCTCTCTCTCTCTCTCTCTCTCTCTCTCTCTATCTATCTATCTATCTATCTATCTATCTATCTATCTATCTATCTATCTATATCTCTCTCTCTCTCTCTCTCTCTCTCTCTCTCTCTCTCTCTCTCTCTCTCTCTCTCTCTCTCTCTCTCTCTCTCAGGGATCTGAAGCTGGACAACATCCTGTTGGATGCAGAGGGACACTGTAAGCTGGCAGACTTCGGCATGTGCAAAGAGGGCATCAAGAACGGAGTGACGACCACCACCTTCTGCGGCACGCCGGACTACATCGCCCCCGAGGTGAGCTGAGCCGATGCAGGACGTTCTACAGTGTGGTTCTCCTGCTGTCTAAGGAATTACTAACTAAAGTGTTGTAGTGGTAGCTGCAAATAAAGAAAAATAGTAGGAACCTTTATATAAAATGAAGAGTCATCAGTTTGATTATTATATTATATTATAATAAATTAACATTATAATTATTATTATTTATTACAGAAGATTTAGAAAACCAGTAGCTGCTCCCGTGTGAAGAAAGGGAATAAGAGCATTTTCTTTTGCCTTTTGCTTAAAAAGATTAAAGATTATTTGATTTTATAGTAGTTTAATGGTCCCTTTTAATTCTTTGTTGATCAAATATGTATGGATAAATTGTTGTGCTCTAGTTACTGCTAATTATGGAGGTTTTCTGGTAAAAGTCTTGTATTTCCAAAATGAAAACTTTTCATCTGAAAACCACAATGATTTTTATACATTCAACTAAAACATTTTGGGGACCTTTTTCAGCTTTTTCTTTTATTTTGTTGTTTTTTCCTTTTCCTCAAATTAGAGCAAAAGTACTTTTTCTTTTACTTTTGATGCTATTTTTCTACAAACGTTCCTGACTGTTTCTTGTTGTTGGGTTCAGATCCTGCAGGAGCTGGAGTACGGAGCCTCGGTGGACTGGTGGGCCCTCGGGGTGCTGATGTACGAGATGATGGCTGGACAGCCGCCGTTTGAAGCGGATAACGAAGACGACTTGTTCGAGTCGATTCTCCACGACGACGTCCTCTACCCCGTGTGGCTCAGCAAAGAAGCTGTCTCCATCCTCAGAGCGGTACGAGCGTTTTTAACAGCATCACACTCCCCTTTTTTTCATACAAATAATACAATTGATATGTGCAACACACTATCCACCTCAATCTATACAATTTGTAGTATTTTCAGTGGTAATTTATCTATTTTTTATATTTATTTATGACATCACGCATACTTATTTCTGTCCTTGTTTTAGCTCAGTGTGCTACCACATTTGAAAGGTTTTACTCATGTTTATTTTGTTGTTATGATTGCTTTAACTATGCACTTTAAGTAGTGGCACTCCCAATTTCGTTGCAGAGTTGACTATACAATGCCAATAAAGGCTATTTGATTTGATTTGATTTAATTAGTTTGAAGAGCGATTAAATTCTCTTTTTTTCAGTAGTGATTCCTTCTTGTGTTTATAAGCATCTGTGACAAAATGAAAAACAGATTCATTTTAAAATTTTTTCTTCAGTTGATTTTGTCCCGGTCAGATAATATACTGTGTTGGAATGACTTATTTGACTTTTTGTTCCTTAAGAGAACAAAATTTTTTTCTGATTATTAAGAGAGCAAAATCAGTTATAACGGGCCTAATTTAGTTGAAAAGTGGCTGTTTTTTGACATTTTCGGATAAGATAAGATATAACTTTATTAATCCCAATTACAAAAACAATTACAATATAGGATAATATAAGAAAGACAATGAACAAATAGGTAACAATAACAATATATAATATAAATATAACAATATAAAAATAAAAAATGAAGTGTCAAAGGAGTAGTTTAGTTTCCATAAAGCTCCACTTTTAAAGAGTTAAGCATCCAATCTTTAGTAAGTAAATACCCAGTGATTTTTATAACCACTACGCATTCCACCCTGCCAATTTAGCTTATGTCAGAGGCAGTTGTGGGCTCAGTTAATCTGTTGACATAGATATTGTAAAGTATCATATGAAACTAGAAGATTTAAGGAATCAGGCAAAATATTTAGCAAGGGAAAAACTCACACGCACATTTTCAAAGGGGTCCCTGAACTCTAACCTCGAGATATCTGAATGAAAGTGGGTTCTTTGGGCAGTCATTAATGTACATAAATGCCCAATTGATGCTAATCCCAGGCAGTTTTTCTTTTCTTGAATGTCTGTGACCCCCCAAAACTTTACTTCAAAAAGATTTAACTACATCAAACTCAATATTTTCAGCCGTTTGTTCCCTTGTTGTTATTGTTGCAGCACTATCATTCATGTTTCTGTCCTCAGCTCCTGCTGCTCACAGACAAATGAAACTCATTCACAGTGCACTTAACACAGAGGTGTTACGACTCTCTTTGCTCCGATACCGAGAATAATAAAAATAAAAAAAGTCAGTCGAAAGAGGTTAAAGTAATAACAATGCGATCATAAAACCACAAAGTGCTCTCAGGATAGTGAACAGACACCAGAACAAAAGAGACGCAGCTTTCAGACACAGTAAATAACACCAGCACTCTGCTGACCTGCTTCATCCCTCCGCCACTACGCCTCTCTGTTTGTCCCACAGAGCCATTAATGCCTCCGCTCTATTATTAGCACTCAAATGCTTTTTGCTCAGCCCCTCGTTCTGCTTCTGTCCTTGTCGTTTTATGGATGAAACCACAACTGAGTGTCTTAAAGGGGGTTTTGATTGCACACAATATGACTGGAAATCAAATTGTGTTTTTATTTTTTCTGTATGCATAGTTTATGACCAAGAACCCAGCCAAACGGCTCGGCTGCGTGGTGACCCAGGGCTGCGAGGAGGCCATCAAGACCCACGCCTTCTTCAGAGAGATCGACTGGGTGCTGCTGGAGCAGAGAAAAGTCAAACCACCCTTTAAACCCCGGATTGTAAGAAACACACACGCTGCACACACATACATGAGTGCACGTACATTTTTTATCAACCGTAAGTGACCAAGATGTACTTGTAATAATTAATTTATCCCATTTAGTTGTTTTTTTTGCTGAATAATATCCCAGATTTGTTAAAAAGCAGAATGTGCAGATTTTATTCTCCACACATTCAGAAGTTGTTGTGTCGAGCTGCACACACACTCAGTTTAGAGTAAAACGAGGTCCTCTTGTGGCGAGATCTACTCACAAAATGTTTCCAATGACAGACAAAAAGAGGGAACAGTAGCAGTTGGTTACATTGACTTTACTTAGAATCATATTTCTGCTAATCTTAGCATTTTAGCTTTTCGGCCACTTGTAACAGCAGCACATCGTAGTATGCTGGTTTGATATTAAAATGGTAGAAAATTATGAAAAAGCAGTGCTGTGTGGCAGAAAAAATGCTGTTTTACCATTAGTGAGTATAATTCTGGGACATTTAAAGATTTACACCATATGATATATTACACTACGGGCTTGCATAGCTATTTTACCTTGAGTAATGTACACCATAGTGCAACTGCTTTTATTTAGTAAAACAACACACTGCAGATGGAACAGGCTGCAGAAATGATCCAGTATTTCACAATAAAATGCAAAAGCAAAAATAGGAGAAAACTCCAAAAGAGGAAGAATAAATAAAGATTAATAATCAGTAAAAATACATTCCCATCGTGTAAGTCCTCTTATGACCCCTGAGATTTATTTAGCAAATTTATCTTTTTATTTATTTAGAATTAACACTAGAAATGATGAAGGCACCTGCAAATGACTAGGTAGCACAAAATGTAAACCGTACTTGGTGTTTCATTTTTACCTCTTCATCTTCAAACTTTCTTTTTTTTCTTTTTTTTTAAATGAACCGAAACACTGAGGAAGATCTTGGGTCGATAATAATGAGAATAAATGTGAAACAAAATTTTTATCCAAACTAAAAAATAAATCAGGTTTGAATTGAGATCAAACACTAAGCTAAACACTAAGATATTAAGTCAATGACTGAAGCCATAAATTGTATCTTTGGATGAATGAAAACGCTATTGACTCTTCCAGCCCATAAAGGATCCATAAAAAGTTACTGATTGTTTTACACAGGTGTGTTTCTATCTTGACAGAAGAGGCAGTAAGTCTCAGCGGTCAGAAGGTGTCACTCTAATGTCACTTTTAAAGCACTCGTGAAGTTTCTTTCTCTGACACCAATTCCTTCTGTGTGTGTTTGTTTGTTTGTTTGTTTGTGTGTATGTGACTCTGAAGAAAACCAAGCGAGATGTGAATAACTTTGACCAGGACTTCACCAAGGAGGACCCCGTGTTGACGCCCACGGACGAGGCCATCATCCGACAGATCAACCAGGAGGAGTTCAAAGACTTCTCCTACTGCGCCCCCGAGGAGACGCAGCCCTAACACACACACACACACACACACACACACACACACACACACACACACACAGATCCAACAACACTAAACCTGGCAAACACACACATACTGCTGACACTGATACATGTGTAGAACCATAAATCCCTTTACAGAACATACACACACACACGGTCACTCCTTTACTTTGAAGCTATTGGTTGTTGTTACTTTTTGGAATATTCTTTACTTGCATTGTGTTGTTCTTGTTGCCTGGGTTTATTATGAATATAAATATGAATATGACTATGACTATGAATATGAATATGAATATGAATATACACACCTGCACATGCTCACACACACACACACACACACACCAAAATACACATATTTGCACACTTATAACGCAGATTTACACACAAATACACACTACAATCCCAACTTTTGCACAATCACAGTCACTGCACATGCTCAGACAACCAAAACACACACACACACACACACACACACACACACACACACTGCTTCTCTCCCCAGCACCAGGACTGAACAGTGGGTGCTGGCTGCAGAGGCCTGTAAATAGCCTGTGTTGAGTGGCTGTATCGTGTTGGTATCGTCTGCTAGTAAAGGAGAGTCGTGGAGCATGGACAAGCACCCTACCTGTGTTATTACTGTCCTTATTGTGGACCAGTTAGGGCCAAATACCCTTTGTGCAATACCCTGACTATCTATATATTTTATTTGTATGTTCATGTGTTATTTTTGTCTTGTTTTCCTCCTCAAAATGTTTTTTTTTTTTCGTTGTGTATGATTGAAATCTTGCTCTCATCACCGGTGAATGTCGAGCTTATACAAGTTACAGGCTATTGAACTAATTATGTGGAGCAGAGTGTTACAGGCGGCCTGTGTAGCAGTGTAAAGCCCGATTTCCAGCTATTTCATCCATCTGCTAGTTTCAGAGTCTGTCCCGCCGGCGTGAATGTGCTGGCCCGTGGGCGTTTATTTCTTTTTTTTTGTCGTGAATGTACATTTTCGTACGTGTGAATGCTTGATTTTTCTTTTTCTCCCTGGTGGTGTGTGACTCTTCGTCCTCAGCATTTCTGTTTCGATAGTTACCATCAGTGTTTTCAGCCCCCCCTCCTTCTTTCCTTCCCCTCTCCTCCAAAGCACCAATTCCCCTTTCCGGCCTCCAGCAGCTGTCTCACTCGGCCAAAACCACTTGCTTTTCTGACTTTTGCTTCTTTTTTTCAAGAATGGCTTTTCTTTCTTATGCTCTTTCTTTTTTTTATTATTATTATAATTATTATTATTATTATTATTATTATTGTAAAGTGTATCTGGAGGAAACCTTTGTGTAAAATACTATAACTATACTCTCATAGGTCTGTTACAGCCGGGGCGAAAAGAAATGTGGAAAACCAGCAGCTGAATTACCTCTCATTTCAAACACACACATAAACAAAAAACAGCACATACAGACTCTCTCCTTCGCCTCCTCCCTTCTTCTTCTTACTCTCTTTCTTACAAACACACACACACACATTCACACACACACACAGAGAAGGACTGTTGTCGCGTGTACTGTACAGTGATCTGAAGGCGAGCTGGTTGCTCTGTGTGCAGTAGAGTCGGTGTGTAGTGAAGCTTTGTGCACCCAGGGGTAGGGCTGTTCCTGGTCACACTATCTTACTCTGTGCCAAAATGTAGTGCAACAGCCAGGCTAGTCCTGTCTGGTCTGATTCCAATAAAACACTGAGCTGTCTACATCACTCCCAGACTCCTCTGTGTCCTCTTTCCCTCCTCGTTTTTAAAAAAAAAATCGATTTTCTGGCTGCTGTTTCTGAAGCAGATCTGTTCTGTGGGATGCTGCAAAAGTTTGTGAGAGAGAAGAAGAGAGAAGCAAAGAGGGGGGGAGTTGAGAGAGAAGGAGAAGGGGGAGAGGGAGGGGGAGGAGAAGCTGACCTATCACTGTGCTCAGTCTTGGAGGCCCTTTAGGTGATGCACATGCAGAGGTGAGAAAAGACACTTTCTGTTGGAGTCATCTGTGCTGCAGGGAGACCGCTTGCCTTGTGACATTTGGCGCCACTAATTGCCTCTCTGATTAATTAGACTACCTGTGATGGTGCAAATTGTAGCGGGGAGATTTCCTGCTGCGCTGTGAACTCCTGCTGCCTCCATCTCTTTTGTTCTGAGCCAACGTTCACCATGACACCGGATAGAGACGCCTGTTGGATGTGATGACAGCCGACAAGGAGAAGAGAAGGTAAAGATGCACGCTGTTGCTTTGAGACATTTTGATAAACATCCTCACAGTGTCTGATATATTTTGGAATAGATATATTCTGACTTGTGCTGCTTTATTATCAATTCATCTGCTGATTATTTATTCATTAATCATTTGGTCTGTTAAATGTCAAAAAATAGTGAAAAATATCCATTCCAGTTTCTCAAATTCAAATGTATTGTTTTGTTAGTCCAAACCCAAAAATGGTCAGTTTAATATGACATGAAACAGAAACAAGAAGGAAATCTTCATATTTAAGATGCTGAAAATATGAAAAAAGTTGATTATCTTTCTATCGATCGACTATTTGATTAATTGACTGATTGATGCAACTCTAATTCCAGCCGCTCAAATGCAAATCTTTAAACCTGAGACCTTAAAGACCAAAAGGCATGTATGCATTTTAAAGGTAACATCTTCTAGTTTCTGGAAATGTGCTTGTTTCACATGTGGCTAAAACCTAAACCTAAACTACATCAGTTCAAACAAGGGTCAAAAAAGTCTTTCTGGTGCACAGTGTATTTGAATAGCAACAGCTATGACATAATTTAAACCAGAACTATGGGAGTTACCACATACCTTCTACATCTTGTTAACCACACCTGTGTGAAATATCAGACCTGTCGGCCTAACTTTATGGGAGCTAGGGAGTTTTTAGTTCTGCTGGTGGCCCTGAACGTCTCTCAGCTATAAAATGTGTATTAAAAAACAAGGTTTGTGGTAACTTTATAGTACTATGAGTACGCAGCTGAATATAGTTAAAAAAATAAATAAAATAAAAAGTAAAAAATAAAGGTTTTAGCAGTAAAAAAGAAAAGTACTATCAATATTCGTCATTTAACTTCCCTACATGTTGTGAAGTTCTCTACAAAAAGTCATTGTGTCATCAAGCTGAAATATATATATAGAACACAATATTAATGTGATAAGGAAGTGAAATAATCAGTAAACCATTTTAGCAGTATGTGCTGAATACACTAACAGAAAAGGCAGCTGGGTTTTCAAAGGTAAATTGAATTTTTCCTGTAACTGAGGTGATGTTGGGAGCCCAAAGATGGTGTTGTGGCCACGCTGGGCATCTAGATAACTTGAATCTTGACCACAATGCACTGCTGAACTTCCTCATCTGTTCATCAGTGGTTCTCAAATCTTCTAAAGAAGATAAAAGTTCCACCACCAAAGAAAAAAATATTAAGAAATCTCACAGTCTAAACAATTAAACATCCAACTTTCTGGACAATGTTCAACTGGATACCCAAATGGAAAAGCATATACGAGACGGAACTGTGAAGCTAAAAAGCACGTGGGGCTTCATTTAAAAGGTAAACGCTTCTAGTTGCTGCATGTTTGTGTCTCAAAACAATGGGTTTTTTTTTTGTGGTTCTTGGTCATATTTGGATAACAATAAGACATACTTGATGTCAGATCTATGCAAATTTCCACATCGTTTGGAGTGTAGTTGGGTGTTACTTGACAGACACTATACGACAGAACGTGTCTAAAAAAAAAAGGTATAAGTTAACTACTTAAAGTAAAAAATGTATTAAAAGAAGAAGCTGGTAACTGGTGAGCTAAGTAAATGTAAAAAAAGGTTTTAGCATTAAAAAAAGAAAAGTGCTATCAATATTCTTCATTTAACTTCCCCACATGTTGTGAAATTCTCTACAAAAGGTCATTGTGTCATCAAGCTGAAACATGTTTTTCAGAGTTTTTGAGATAAAGTGCTGTTTTTCATTTCAAGTCTTAGCAGTACACAAAATGTAAAAAGGAAGTAAAAAGTGCAGTATTTCCTTCTGATATTTATTGGAGGGAGGTAAAAGTTGTTTTTTTTTACTTAAAATTTCCACAGAAAACTGAAACAATAGCCTGTAAGTTTTTCAGTACACAGGGTTCCCACGGGTGCTGGAAATCCTTGAAAACACTTGGATTAATGCGGCGTTTTCAAGGTTTAAAAAGTGGAACAACTTGAAATTTAGGTGTTAGATAGTAGAATGCCAAGTCTACTTAGAAACAGGTGACACATTTCGAAAAATGGAACTTTTTTTTCTAATGTGTCACCCTTCTGTAGAACAATTCTGTCACAAAACATAATTTTGATTGTTTATAATATTTATAGCATATTATTAATGTAATGAGGAAGTGAAATAATCAGTAAACCATTTTAGCAGTATGTGCTGTATATGAATATGAGTATTACAACAGCTTGAAAATGCTTGAAAAGTGCTTGAATTTGACCCTGGAAAAAGGTCTTTATTGTACTTAATGTCATTTTCATTCCATAAAATCCATGTAAATGTGATTAAGATGACTTTTGAGAGTTTTTATCCTGCCCTCTGTGCTCTGCAGAGCGATCAGCCGCGAGGCAGCCAGACGGAGACGGCGGGTGGAGTCCGAGGTGTTTGAGGACTTGTCTCGCCTCCTGCCGCTCCAGCAGTCTGTCCGAGATCACCTGGACAAGCCTTCAGTCATTCGCCTCACCCTCAGCTACATACGCATGCACGCACTGCTCAAAGGTACCAGCGGTCACCACACACACAAAAATATTCAATTCAATATGACATAAAACAGAGACAACGAGGATATCTACATATATTTGAGATGCTGTAGATCTGAAAATAGTTATAATAATAGCTTTATTTTTCAACTTTTACCCTTTCTACCCACTTTAACTCTTCTTAAGAAAGAATTCACATGTTCGATATACACAAATGGAATTCTTTAGAAAATGCATGTATGCATATCTTTAAATGTCTTTTTTAGTTCATGCAAACCCAAATATATTCAGTTAAAATTACATGAAACAGAAACGAGAAGAAAATCTACATATTTGAGATGCTGTAAATATGAAAATAGTAATAATAGCTTTATTTTTCAACGTTTACCCTTTAAACCCACCATTTTTAGGCAAGAAATTCACATATTTGGTATACCCAAATGGAAATCTTTAAAACCTGAGACCTAAAAGAGCAAAATGCATGCATGCATATCTTTAAATGTCTTGTTTTGGTCGTCCAAACCCGTAAATATTCAGTTTAATATGACATTAAAACAGAAACAAGAAGGAAATATACATATTTGAGATGCTGAAAATATGAAAATAGTTGATTATTTTTCTGTCGATCAATTAATCGATTACTTGACTGATCGATACAACTCTAATTCCAGCTGCTCAAATGGAAATCTTTAAAACCTGAGACCTAATAGAGCAAAATGCATGCATTGTAAAGATAACATTTAATTTCTGAAAATGTTCTTGTTTCACATGTGACTAAAACCTAAACCTAAACTGCATCACTTCAAACACGGCTCAAAATAAGTTTTTTGGTCCCTGGTTATATTTTAATAACAGTAATTGAGGTAGTATTTATACCAGAACTATGAATCTTACCACATACTTTCTACATCTTGTCAACCACACCTGTGTGAAATATCAGACCTGTCGGCCTAACTTTACGGAAGCTAGGGAGTTTTTAGTTTGCCTTGCCGCTGGTGTCCTTGAACCTCTCACAGCTGTAAAATATCACACAGAGGAGCTTTCTTCTACGTAAATAGAAAACATCTAACAACCAAAAAGATGTTTCAATATCATAAAAAATAGATAGATAAACATAGATATATTGCTGCTTTTTTATTGTTGCAATATTTGAATAAAAGGTTATATGTAAAGAAAAAGAGACAATAGTTTTAGCATAGCAGTTAAGAGCATGTGTCCATAAAATCTGCACACTTATCATATTTTATAAACAAAAATATTTACATTCAAGATATTAATAAAAATATATGCAATATGTACACAATAACCTGCCTTAAGCGCTGCCCAAATCCAATTACCATACGAGTAAATGAACTGTTTTGCAGAACGATATCTTGTGCTTCAGGGAATAAAAAAAACAAACCCAGTTTGTTGTGGTCAGCTGTAGTCACAAGACTTGCGGGTTTGAGGCAGGTGTTAGACAGAGGAAGTCCTCGACAACATGAATAATAACACCTGGGACACACACACACAAACACATACACATTCACACACTGTTGGTAGACAGTGGTGGGAGTAAAGTCCTATTTTCAAAATCTCTCTTTATTAAAACTATGACTCAGCAAAATCACCTAAAAGTTAGAAAAGTAATGTGTTTTTATCATTGAATATGATGTTTTTGGTGAATATTACTCATGCAATAATGCATATTATGTGTTTTAGTGCTGTATATTATTAAGATTGTACTCATTTTAACTCTTTTATATACTGCTTGGTCATTTAATATACAGTAATGTATCATATTCTATAAATTCATCAGTTCTGAACCACGTTTCTCTAAAAAAGTGGTGGAAAAAAAACAGCCCCCAGCTTTGTGGAGATGCATTTTCCAGCAGATCCAAGAGGGATTAAAATTGTTTAATTAGCTTAATAATTAGAAAAATTGTCATGACACATAAAGGAGCAATTCATCCTTCAGTTTAACACATGCGGAGATATATCTCTTTCACTAGACGGGAAGGGAAGGGAAGTATCTAAAGCTGGAGAAAAAAGTACAATATTTGCCTCTGAAATGTGGTGGAGTAGAAATGTAAAGTAGCACAAAATGGAAATAAAGTAAAGTAAAGTACAAGTTCCTTGAATCCAGTATTCCAGCTCTGTTTTCAGGCTTAAACTTTCTTTGTTCATAAATACTGAACCCACTGAAAATACAGGATACAGTAAATAGTTTCCCAACAAATGAACTACTATTATGCTATTTTTGCAGATTTTCAGACAAAACAATCAATTAAAAAATCATTCCTTTCTCAAGCTTTTTCAGGGAAGTTTGGGACCAAAGCAGAGTCCAGTCAAACAGTGAAATGTGGACAGCTGATGGACAGCGGCGGGGACCGGCGCCACCGTGATGGAGGACGTGACGAGGAGGAGAAGAGGACGGAGGATGGCGAGTTAGAGGAGACTAACATGTACCTGAAGATCCTGGAGGGATTTCTGATTGTTCTGTCCACTGACGGAGACATGATCTACCTGTCAGACAACGTCAGCAAGTACATGGGCTTAACACAGGTACACACACGCACACGCACACGCACACACACACACACACACACACACACACACACAGCGTCGTCCTGTTTTTTTTTTCTTTTTCTTTTTTTTTACATTTTCCTGGTTATTAGGGTTTTTTCATTGTCCCTTAATTTGTCAATTATTCTCTCTAATAATTGATTAGTTGTGTGTTGCAAAGTCCAAGATGACAGCTTAAAATGTCTCTTTTTTCCCCCAAAACTTAAAGATATTCAGTTTAATCTCAAATATACAGTCATGGCAAAAAAGTATTAGACCGCCCTTGTTTTCCTTCAATTTCTTGTTCATTTTAATGCTTGGTTTTTAGGACAAATATAATGATAACAACAAAAATAGCTCATAAGAGTTTAATTTAAGAGCTGATATCTAGCCATTTTCCATGGTTTTCTTGATAATGATTTTGGTTATTATCAATTTATTATTTGTCCAAACAAATATACCTTTAGTTGTACCAGGCATTAAAATTAAAAAGATATTGAAGAAAACAATTATCTAATCATTTTTTCCATGACTTTATATCTTAAATATTCACATTTCAGAATCTGGAATCGGAGAATTTTTTCTTTAAAAAAATACTGAAATCGATCACAAAACAGTTGGTCATTTGTTAAATACTTGACATATGATCAAATAATTTTGATTATACGTACAAACATTTACTTAGGTGACATTTTCGCAGTGTGGGATTAGTATTTTTTACTTAAGTAAAGCACTTTGAGTTGCATTTATATGTATGAAAAGCGCTATATAAATAAAGTTTGATTTGATTTGATTTAAGTAAAGGATGTGAATACTTCTTCCACTGCTGCATTTAGGATGCAGGATTTGTAACTGATGTGCTTTATGTTGTCTGACAGACTGAGCTGATGGGACACAATATTTTTGAGTTTACCCACCCGTGTGACCATGAAGAAATCAGAAACAATCTACGTCTAACAGCAGGTGTGTATTCATGCACCAAGAATCTCTGTTCAGTTTCAGTTGTATATATTACATAGTTGTGTGTTGTCTATTTTAATAAATCATCCCTGCAGTTTATTGATTAAATTGTTTGTTTTTTTAGAGGAAGTTTGGTGCGGTGCAAAGAGGGACTTTGTCATGAGGATAAAAAGCGCTCTGACACACAGAGGAAGAAGCGCCAACCTCAAGTCAGCGACGTGGAAGGTTTGTGAGAAACATTACCACACGACATCGTGAAACAGCAAACACTTTCTGATAATATATAAATACATTCATGCAAAGAGCTTAACACATTCATTAGACCACCTGTCATAAAAAGGAGAAAACAAATATTTTAGAAATCTTTCAAAAGCTTGTTTAAAGCTAAAATTTTATTATTATTCATTTAGCAAATAACAAACTGAAATCACCTTTTATAGCCAGATTAATCTTAAAAGCATAACATTCAACCACTAAAATTAATTTTTCAGGAATGCAAGTAAATAACTGTAATTTGACATCTTAATCAAGAAATAATAATGTGTAGTTTTTTGTAAAACATTGAATTTTCAGTGAAAATTCAATAATAATTATAATAATATATATAATATAATATATATTATTAATAATAATAAAATATAATTTGTGTTAAAGTGCTGTATTAACCATTACAGAAACATAAAAAATGATTTTGGTGTGGCTCCCAGGAGGCAAATCATTATCACTTGTTCTGGGTTTGTCCAAATGTAAATGCTTTCTGGCATAAGATCTACATAGCATTTGTGACAATATTTGGGACAAACATTGCTTTTAATTGGGATGAATTCCTTTTTGGGCTTTTGCACTCTACATCCTCAGATAAAAACACAAAATACCTTTTTAGCATACTGAGTGTAGCTGCTAAAAAAGCTATAACAAGGAAATGGCTTAAGCCAGACAGCCCATTTATAGACTAGAGGTATGACATCATCTACGAAATTTTTGTAATGGAAAAAATCACTTTCTCTGTGAGGCTTTAGAAAGCCAAATTTGAGGAAATCTGGGACAAGTGGAGATTGCCCCGAAACGCCCTTCTTTTGTTTAAAATTATGTAACTTTAATTTTTTATTTTTGATCTGTTTTAATACTTGCTGTAGATGGAAACACGCCCAAGTTCTGTTCGTTTCTGTAAATTACTAGATACAAATCTTCAAATATGGATCACAATGCCAATTATCATAATGGTGATGACTACTGTGTGGTGCAATTGAAATGTGATTCCAAATAAAGACAAAATGTAAGAAAAAGAAAAATATTTAGTTAATTACGAAAGCTGTTAATTTAGACAGCTGTGGCCTAAACTGCTGGTCTAATACATATGTAAGCACTGTATGAATAAAGGAAGAATAATTAGACTATGAGAAGTTGTCAGATAATCTGTCTCCTTTGTTGATAGTGATTTTCATCTATTTCTATTGATGATTTATGTTTGGATTAAGGGGCAGGAAAAGCAAGTTTTTTTCTGCTTTCAGGTCATGGGATGTGTCTTTTTTCTGTCCATTAACTAATAAAAACTGATAAATTTAAATAAGGAGTGGATTGCACCAGAATCTTCTCTTCTCTAATCTGTGGTTTCAGGTTCTCCACTGTCAGGGCCGAGCGAAGGTGTGTGTCACCCCGTCTTCAGTTTCCTGTCTGCTGCTGACCTGCCAGCCTCTGCCCCTCTCACACACACTCCTCAGCACACACACCTTCACCAGCCAGCACAGCATGGACATGAAGTTCACATACTGCGACCAGAGGTGATTTATACACACAAACCTGGCAGCACACATGCAGATGCCACTTTCTATTTATTTAAACAGGCAGACCTCTGCCAGGGCCGATGGAGCATTCACACGCTCCGCAGATTGTTGGGAAGTAATTTTAACAACTTCAGTGTGTTGAAAAAAAGAATTATCAGTTCATATAGGTGAAGTTGTGCTAAAAAAAATGATACCAACATGGCATGTTAAACATGTCTTAAGTGGCAGAATGTATTAAGAGAAGACAGCAAGGGTTAACAGGCATTTTTTGTGGATTACAGGTGCATCTCAATACATTAGAATATGATGGAAAAGTCCATTTCAAGTAGTTCAAGTCAAATAGCCCCAACCAAGTATTGAGTGCATATAGATGGACATACTTTTTATAGGCTAACATTTCCATATTTAACTTTTTTTTTTTAAATTGGTCTTTTGTAATATTAACATTTTGAGACACTGAATATTACATCTTCATTAAATGTAAACCATTATAATTTGAAGAAATTAAATGAATTAAGACATTAAAATGTTTCATTCTGTGTGTAATGGCCCTGTATAATGTGCTATCTCCACTTTTTGAATTGAATTATTGACATACATAAACTTTTCTATGATATTCAAATTTACTTAGATGCACCTGTGAATGTTTGTGTTTTTTGCAGAATTACTCCACTTTTAGGTTACAGCACTGAGGAGCTGCTGGGCCGTTCCATCTATGATCTCTGTCACACCCTGGACACACAATGTTTGACCAAAAATCATCTCAACTGTAAGTATGATGCACACACACACACACACACACACACGCACACACACACACCTTACACAAGTGTGTAATTCACCTCCTCTGTCTCTCTGCAGTGTGCTGTAAGAGTCAGTCCGTCAGCGGTCAGTACAGGATGCTGGTGCGAGGTGGAGGTTACGTCTGGGTGGAGAGTCACAGCGCCGTCATCCCAAGCGTCCGACCCTCCAAGTCCAGGCCCGGCGCCCACCACCCGCTCTGCATCCTCTGTGTTACCTACGTCCTCAGGTGTGTCTGCATGTGTGTGTGAAAGGCTTAAAGGGAGGGTTTGGTTACTTTTTTTGGTTTACTTTTGATTTAGTTTTGTATTTAGTCTGGTTTGCTTTCACAATGCATTAATGTACACTACTGCTCAAAAGCTTGGGGTCACTAAGAAATGTCCTGATTTCAGACATGCAGTCTAGACATTGTTAATATTGTAAATGACCATTAAAGCTGGAAACAGCTGATTTTTTTCAATAAAATATCTATTATATATTGTCTGCAACCATCACTCCTGTGTTCCAGTGGCACATTGTGTTAATCTACATTTATAGTGTTGAAAGGCTGATTGATCATTAAAACACCTGAGCATTATGTTAGCACACTGAAAACTGTTTGTGCTGATTTAAGAAGCAATAAAATGATCCTTCCTCAGGCTGGTTGAGTATCTAGAGGTAAAGTTGGAGATTTGTACACATTAAAATTATTATTTCTACCCTAACTAACCAATAAAGGTTGTGGCAGGTGTCAGAGTACTATGCTTTAATCCTGTATTTCTGTGTCTCACAGTGGAGTGGAGAAACCGTCCCTGTTGCTCTCTTTGGGCCAGACTGCCGACAGATATTTGAGCTGAAACTTGAGTCTGAAGAAGAAAAAAAACCACATCATCCTCCAAGAAACAATCTTATCTATCTCTGTCTGTGAATTCTTGGGAGTTCTTTTCATTAATCTAACTTTTATTAAACTTTCTAGTTCAAAATAATTTTCAGTGTTTTTGTAAAATGTTTCTGTATCTTGTGATAAAGCTTCAAAGTTTGAACTGTCGGAAATGTTGTAGCACCAGATAAGTTTGGATAGTTCAGGCTGATAACTAAGCTTATGTTTTGCATAATGGTTGCAATAGCACAACTTCTTTCTTCCTTAAAAGAAAACTGAAAGCTTTGGGTGTAGACTGTGGTTGACAGACAGTTGACGGGGCGGAGTGAGAGTTGAAATCTGTCGACGGAAGCAGGCAGTTTGACTTTTTCCTGACCTCTCTGGGCCTGACCGTGCTTCCTGTGGGGTTGCCTTCTGGGCCACCTGACACGTGGGCTGACATTTGACTGTCACAGACACACACACACACACACACACACAGAGTATATATAGAGAGATATGCATTGTGCTGATGAGGAGATGTGAGCAGACGCAAGTCAAAGCCACAGCTTCCTGAATAGAGACGCTCGATATGAAAGTTCCCATGAGAACTTTGTCAACTTTTTACCTCTCAGCTTCCAAATTCACACACACACACACACACACACACACACACACACACACACACACACACACACACACTGATACTGACACATGCACACAAACAACAGGCTGTTTCAGTTCAGCTTTAAAAAAAAGGTGAATCCATTACATTACATGACTTTACATTTAAATAACTGATGCTTTTTTATCTGCCAAATAGTGTGTTTCAACCATGAAGATACAAGAACCATGCAAGTACATACAATTAATAAGAATAAACTTCTTCAAGTGCAACATTTTAGAAACTGAGATAGTTGCACAAACAGGCTTCACAGGCTGAAGAACGATGTTTGAGATGTGGACTCGAGTCATTCTGACTTGGACTTGAGTTGATCCAGGTCACTATTTTGATAGGAAATAAACAAGTTGAGTTAAGTTAAAGACTCATGGCTTGGGACATGATGACTTTAATAACTTGTCTGTGTTTACTTTATGTTTTAAGTTTAAATATTAAAAATTAAATTTAAAAAAGTGTTTGTGTATCGTTTCCTGTCACCACAACATCAAACTTTGTTTATCATTTGAAGACTCATTCGTATCAGTAAGTGTCTGTTATTAGGGCTGATGTTAGCAACCGTTATCAGATACAATCTGTTCTCTCACATCTCCGTAGCTACAGTCATGGGAAAAAATATCAGACCATTCAATTAATGCCTGGTAAAAGGTACATTTGTTTGGACAAATATAATGATAACAAAAAAAAATAGCTCATAAGAGATTAATTTAAGAGCTGATATTTAGCTGTTTTACGTGTTTTTTTGTTAATGATTTTGGCTATTATCAAGAAAACCATGGAAAATGGCTAGATATCAGCTCTTAAATTAAACTCTTACGAGCTATTTTTGTTGTTATCATTATTCTTTGTCCAAACAAATGTAACTTTAGTTGTACCAGGCATTGTAATGAACAAGAAATTGAAGAAAACAATGGTCTAATAATTTGTTCCATGACTCTAGATAATGTTAACCTGATAACTAATAGACCTACCAAAGGACTCCACCACCTTAACCCTTGTGTTGTCTTAAGGGTCAAAATTGACCTGCCACTATGTTGAACAGCAGAAAAAAAACAACCTAAACGATCTTTTTTCAAGATGTAATTTAAAGGTTTTATCTTACTTACTGTTGATTACACACCTTGTGGTTGGGGGCAATGATTCAAAAAATATGGGAGAAGACAAGTATTTGGAGCCATTTCCGTATTGTACTGTATATAAGACAATATAACTTTAACGCCAAAGAAGTTCAAGTTTGTCATTGTTTCACTTCAGTTTTTCCGAACTGTTAAGATGGAAAACTCTGATATTCACAAAGTTATTGATGCATGAGAGGATATTTCTTCATGGAAAATAAGATAACAGGGTTTGTAATTCAATAAAACTGCTTTACTTTAGAGATTTGATAACAGTGGGTTATTTTTGAAGGACAAGGTATGGAGAATGTTAAGACTACACGGGTTAAGACACAATAGTTGTTTTGCCTGTTTGTAGTTGTTTCTTTGTGGTCGTTTTGCAGCTTTTCATAGTTGTGATCCTCTTTGTAGTCTTTTTGTCTGTCTTTGTAGTTTTTTTTGTGTGTTTCTCTTTGGTCATTGTGAGTCTCTTCCTAGTTGCCATGTGTCTGTTTGAGTGACATTTTGTAGATGATAGCAGGTGTATATTGATTGAAGTTACTATAGAAATGAATAGTTATTTTTATTAAGGGATCAAAAGAATTACAATAAACATTTTAACTCAGTCACATATTCTGGCATCTAGCCACAGATTTTGAAAGATCTTATTTTTGTTCGTACTCCAATACAGTGAATTTGATATATACCTCACAATCAACTGTTTTATTAGGAACTGCTTCTGTGGCTGAAAATAGTTCTGATGAAATGGGGAAAATATACCCAAATCTATCTTCATGGCAATATCACTTAGCAAGAATATATATTTTTGTAATTTGGGAGAGACTTTTAAAAAGTTGTGGATTATTAAAGTTCCCAGATGCCACTTCTGTAGCTCATATTTAAACATTTATGTGATTTCTAGATATTTATATATATTATATTTATTTTGCTCAGTTTGAAAGCTGTTGGAGTCAGATGGTTTTGTTTTCTCTCCTCACTGATGCAGTCACAGCACAGCATGTAGGGAAAGACTCTGGCTCCACCTAGTGTTTAACTGTGATCAGTGAAACCTCCACATGCAGTCAGGATCTCCAGCAAAGCGACCTACACTATAAGGTAAAATAAGATAAGATATGGCTTTATTTATCCCACAGTGGAGAAATTTGGTTGTCACAGCAGCTCAAGATACAGACACATAGATATAGACAGATCATAGACATCATAGACAGAAAAAAGAATATAAAACATAAGACATATACATTATATACATTATTTACATACATTTCTGCTGTTTGGCATTATTAATATATATTTTTTGTGTGTGTTTGTTTTCCTGAAAGTATTTTGCATTTTTACAGATATTGCACATTGGAGAAAATATATTTTAGCATCTTAAATATGTTAAATAGGTTGTTGCATGTAGTGGTGTACATCAATGATTACATATAATTAAATATATACGTGGTATATGACATATTTAATAAAGAAATATTCTTGACAAAGGACTGTCCCACAAACAGTCACAATGTAGGATATGTCTCAGATTTTCATCCAGGCTAAACACGGTTAATAGGTCTTTTAAAATATTTTCTTCAGGCGAGAAAGTAACAATTTAGAGTGGCCAGTTTACACAAATATCCCAGACAGGCCTCTTCATTGCCTCATTTTAAAACTCTTCTTAAAACCTTCTTGATTTTTTGTGTATTTTATAACACTTTATTTAAACTTGTAAGGCACCGAGGTTTCCCTCATTTACAATGACGACAAGTACAATATAGAAATACAAATTCAAAATACAGATAATAGACAAGAAAAATAAATAAGTAAAATACTATTTAAATGACCAAAGCTAAAAATTGTTGTGGGAAAGTCTGTAATTAATCTACAAAATAAAAAAATAAAAAAAATGTAATGTTATGTTATTGTGTTGTTTATTTAAGATAAGATAAGATGTGTTTATTTAACATTTTAAAAACACAAAGCATTACAATTCAATACAGTAATTATTTCATTTTATTTTCATTTATCCTTTACTTTTTTCTCAAGGAATCATTGAGGGCAACCCCTCATTTACAATGATGACAAGAACACAGAAGAAAACATAATGAAAGAACAAACAAAAACGGACAAAACACTTGAAAAACATTAAAAACAGTTACAGTGAGAGGCAGAGTTATTGGTTATCATAGTTTTAAACTGGCCCATAGTTATAATTGCGTTGAGTTTGGGTGCATGTTGTAAGATGTTCCAGGTAGGTGCAGCAGAAAAACTGAAAGCAGTTTTCCAAATTCAGTATTTGTCTGGGGAACATTAAGCATTAGACAATATAAGATAAAATTATAGAATAAAGTAATATAAAATTAATAATAACAGTGATGTACCTGAGCAATAAAATAAAGTGCAATATTGTTCAAAAGGTCAATTGGAGTTCAGGGTGTGGAGCTTGTGGATTGAAGCTGTTTGCTTCTGTAGCGTCTTCCTGACGGTAGAAGTGTGAACAGTTGGTTTTGTGGGTGTGTGCTGTCCTTGAGATGTTTATCTCTCTGTACAGCACTTTGGTCGGCACCTCTGTGGTTGTTTTAAAGTGCTTTGTGAATAAATTTGAAATGGATTGAACATCCTGTTCAGAAATTTGCAGCAAAGCTTGGATGTGAGAGCCTCTGACCACTGTGGCCGGGTCAGGTACTACCAGATCAGGGCTGTCTGTCATGTGCAGTCACATGGTGCATATTTCAGTGTGAACAGTCTTTAATCGTTCATTTAGTAAACAGTATGCAGTTTATACTGATTTATTATGTAGCATGCTGTAAGTATACAGCTTTGCACTATGTAGATATCAAAGACGCATTCTAAACTAACATATACACAACAATTCTTAGTTTCAGGTGATGATACACTCAGGCTAAATAATAAATAAATACACCGGATCATCCATCCTACTTGTAGCTTATATATTGCTCGTTTGTTTCGTAACTACAGTGGTGGAACAAGTTTTCAGATCTCTTACTTCAGTAAAAGTACTAATTACACACTGCAGAATGACTCCACCAAGTAAAAGTCCTGCATTCAAAACTTACTGAAGTAGAAGTACAAAAGTATCAGCATCAAAATCTAAATAAAAGTTTCAAAAGTAAAAGTACTCGTCATGCAGAATGGATCCACTCAGATTGTTTTATATATTCCAAATATATTATTATTATTATTATTATTATTATTATTATTGTTGTTGTTGTTGTTATTGTTATTATTGATGCACATATGAGAGCCGCACTTTAATGTTGTCAAGATAGGGCTGATTCTGAATACTATAATATAACAGTATAATAATATATTGTTTTGTGGTTAATTTATAAAAATGCATAAATGTTTTAAAATTATTCTGTATTTCATGTTAAATCTCAACCCAAAAAGGAACTAAAGCTGTCTAAAGTGGAATAAAAAGTACAATATTTGCCTCTAAAATATGGTGAAGTAGTTTAAAGCTACATGGAAATCCTCAAGAAAACTACTCTCAGCTCAGCACACTTTTCCTTGAACTTATGCTCAGTTTATTCTGTGTTTAACTGTTTGTCTGTTTCTATTTAAGTGCCTGTGAGGGCATTGTAGAGCAGGAGTCAAATTACTTGTATGTTGCACACATATTTGGTCAATAAAGCTCATCCTGATTCTAATAATTAGGAACATTATATTAAATTTCTGCCAATATATCCCTCTAAATCCTACGCACTGTCCCTTTAATTGAGTTTGTCCTTGGATAGCTCTAAGTCTGTCCTCTGATCTTCAGTCTTTGTTCATTATTTACTTTTTTTTTTAAAACAGGCTATGCTTAATGGTTAACTCCCTGCTCTGTCTGTCTTTGCTTACAGGGATTAAAAGATGTTTGTTATTTATTATCTTTTCATCCAACCCTGTGACCATCTTAATGTTCATTCATGAAGTCACACTCACAGAGTTTGTGCCTTCACTTTACCAAGAAAATCAACTTATGAAGCAGTGTTTTGTTCTCTGCGTTGTCTTAAAATCTTTTCAAAGACGTTGGATTAGTTTGCTGAACAGACATGCTCCAGTTGATTGTGAACATGCTGGTTTTCAAGGTGACCCCCGGCAGTTGTTGAGGGGAATTTGTGACCCTGCGTGTTGTTTCAGAAGCCTGATCACTCCAGTATGACAGTCGGAGGCACAGCAGGGCAGAGATAAGAGGTGGAGGAGGTCATGGTGCTGCTGGCGTGAGGGTTTAGTTTCAAACTACCATTTTAAAGAGGCACACTCAGACAGAGGGGAGGAAGTCAGTCCCTGTCCCTTTCAGACTCTCGTGCATTTCAATTGAAAGCACCATGTGACCCGGCTCTTGTTTACGTCAACCCCCCTCCCAGTCACACCCCTATGGTTGGGTGGGTGTTGTCAGGCTGTCAGCCAATGACATGGCAGTGCTCACCCTTTGAAACATAACCATGATAAACGAGTGTGTGTCAGTGCATTGAGGAAAACACAAAGACAGGTGGAGATAGGGCGAATGATACGATTAGAGATAAACAGCAGGCTCACAGGCAGAGAAACACTGCTGGAGAGATTGTGTCCCTAGTACTAGGTTAATATGTTTATTTAGTTATTAATTGTCTTTTATTGGTCATTGTTTTATTGTGGAATAGATATAAAGCCGGATCTAGATAAAGAAAAAGTGGAAAAGGGAGTTCAATAGAAGTGACCTCTAGTGCAGAGATCAAAGTCCTTCAGCAGGATCTTGTTTATTCCTGTTTGAGATCAAAGACGAGGCAAAAAAACAGTGTTTTATTTATGCACAGGACATATTTGAGATCTATGGCAATTTGGCTTCTATAAAAAATCTTCTAAAAATACACATTTAGGTGTTAATATAACTACACTTTGTCCCTTAGCAGCAGTGGATTTATCTTTAAATTCACCAGAATTTAGCATTACATGATGTCTCATGTGCATATTCAAACAAAACTTTCAATAAAAAAATTTCTTGTCTTGATATAAGTAATTAACTGGGGAAATTGCATGGGGATATCTATTAGTTTAACATGTGTCCTTATTCTCCTGTAGTGTCTTAAAATATGTGGAATTTTACACTACATATCTGTAAAGCTTGTTTTCTGAAAATGATAATTTTCTTGAATCTCCACATAAGTATATCTTACATACACCAAACCTTCCAGTTTAATTCCTATCTGTATTGTGAATGTTTACAAAAGGGGTTTGTTCGTATATAATTCATATCCTGAACTTTTTATGCAGAAATGGATGCAGTATTTTCTCATTTATAGAGAAATCAAAGGAGATATTATAAATTATTGTTGAATATAATAATTTTCTCAAAATATTTTCAATAGAAAATGTAAAAAAAGAAAAAGAAAAAAAGAACAGTGTATTTAATATAAATACATTCCGAATTTGATGCATTCTGTTTAATATTTAAATTTGCGTCAACTTTTTTGGAATAGGGGTTGTACGTCAACAAAATGAAACAAGAATTGTGAACCAGGCTTTGTCCATCCCTTCTCGTATGAAAAACTATGCAAATAAGTGCGCATTTAATAAGATAATGTCTTTTATGCATATTAAAACATAAATAAATAATTTTGAACTGAAAAAGTCAACTGGGGAAGTTTCATATTGATATATAAGTTAAAAATGTTACTGTAGTCACCCATAGTTTTCTTAAATGGGAAGTAAATAAATACATGAAGATATTTCATTCCTTCTCTCTTTCTGTCTGGTTTAAGAATGTAAAAATGATGCAAATTAATCTCAGGATATCAACTTTTAAGAGCCAATAAAAGGGTATATGGCCCTTTTGTGCACAGACAGAACAATGAGGAGATAAGCACTAATGTTATTGCATTAGTAATAGTGAAACATTGCCTTGACTCTGTGCCAGTTGCAGTAGACAACCTGGTTACTATTGATTACTTTGTCCAAGTGACATCAGAGTGACGATACTTGAAGTTCAGCACATTTAGATTTTCAAGCCCAGCCAACCAACTGTGCACCAGACCTCTGTGTGACTCTTCATATGTTTGATATATGTGTAAATCACACCTAATTTAGCTGCAGTTCGACTTACTGTTCATATTGCGTAATCATGGTGTCTGTATCACTGTTTAAGCTTTCTGTACCCGAACCCGGGGGCATGATCTAATCTTATCTCCTGTGCAGAGTCCGCAGGTGTAAAGCCAGGTCAGGGCCTCGTTCAGACAAGCTCAGCACTAAGATTCTCTCTCTGTGTGCCATGTAGAGCGGCAGACAATGCTCGCACATATATAGTGCAGGTTTGTGTGCTTAGTGTGAATTAATGAGAACATGCAATGGATGCAGCGTTACATAAGAGTCACGCTATCTTAACTGTTCTCACACGATGGGGGCTGATGCAATAAACATATATGACAAAAGCAAAGATTGAGCATTGTTCAGGCCGAGAGAAGAGAAATGTCTCACCAATGTGTCTCAAGCTGCAGATATTTACTGATAATATAGGGCCTTCAATGGGAAGTCATGCAATGTATTCTCATGAAGGGGGTATCAAGATTTCCTAAGAAAACCTTTGCACAGCGATTTGTAAAAATATATTTATTATATATATATATATTTGTGGAATACCTACAAATAGCAGTGCATTTCCTTTTGTAGGAAATCATACAAACCATTCATGAGAACAGCCTGCAGTCAGTGGTGGAAAAGTGTTCAGATCTCTTACTTAAATAAAAGTACTAATACCATAATATATTCTAAATATATTAATCGATTATTTGTATTGATGCATTTATGTTAGCAGCGCTTTAATTTTGCAAAGATGGGGCTCATTTTAACAACTTAATACACTGTAATGAGGTTTCATTTGTTTTTTATGTTAAATATCGACCTGAAAAGTAAAGCTAAAGCAGGTAGTTAAAGGTGGTGGAGTAAAAAGTATAATATTTACCTCTAAAATGTGGTGAAGTATAAGTATAAAGTCACATAAAATGGAAATACTCAAGTAAAGTACACCTACCTACCTAGTATAATAAGACTTACAGTCTACAGCCATGCTAGCAGCTCTGTGAGGTTGTACTTACCCAGGTTGTTCTCATTCTCAGTTTGTGGCATTATCTACAAAAAGTAGATAATGCCACAAACTTAAGTATTTTATAAGCCTAACCAAGTAGGTCACATATGCACTGACTTACTGTAAGCACTTGTGATGTATTAAGCTAAATGCTAACATCAGCGTGGGAAAATGCTTAAAAATGACAATCAGCACTATAGCTGAGGCTGATGGGAATTGTATTAGTTTTGCAGGAGATTTTACATAAATCAATGTATATAACTTAGTAAAAATATGACTTGATAATGGCATTATAACGCTATAATCACCAGAATCATGACACATTGTCTGGGAGTCACAAATCTACATACAACCTCATTCCAAAAATGTTGGGATTCTGTGACATTCTGTGACAATTTACTTAAATATAATTAAAACAGAATGCGCTGATTTCCAAAAAATCCTTTTCAACCTACATGCAATTGAATAAATTACAAATTTCAAATTTGATTTTTTGTTTTGTTTTTGATAAATATATGAACTCATTCTGAATTTGATTAATTCTGAGGTTTTGCTTTTTTTTTTTTAAACATTTAACACAGCATTCAAGCTTTTTTTTGGATCGGGATTGGCGTTTGAGATATTTCAGCCTGCACCAAATTGATGGACCGACTGACCGACATGGAGCCATGCTGCTATCGTGGCTAAAGAGGCTCAGCTGATTGGCTGATCCATAGCTGGTACAGATGATACCTTGCCCCTGTGCTGAGTCAAGATGCCTCTGATGAAAATCCTCTTGAGCAAACTGGTGGTGCTGGCGCAGCTCCCTCACTTCCTACTCATACACACAAACCTATTTGCCTTATTCCAGCTGTCTCTGAAATACTTTCAAGTCAACCCCCATTCTCTCTCTCTCTCTCTCTCTCTTTCTCTCTCTCTCTCTCTCTCTCTCTCTCTCTCTTCTCTCTCTCTCTCTCTCTCTCTCTCTCTCTCTCTCTCTCTCTCTCTCACCGAACAGATGTATATCACGAGTGACCTGCTGCCCTAAATAACACCTTCCCACTTGAACACTTGTAATTGCATCCATATAAAACGCATGCATGCACATTAATTCATGCCCCATAGCACACACATATCTTGAAAGAGCATTGAATAATTAAATAAGCATGCATAAGATACAGTAATATTTGTGTCTGAATTAAAAAGTGTTTCAAGAAAATGTACCCAATAAAATAGCTCAACTTCTACATCTATTGCCATGACATTTTGTAGACATTTATTGACTTTGGTGATCCATGACATATGCTTTAGTCCCAACAGGAGGCTCACATTTTTAGGGACCGAGCACTAACAGTGCCAGGACCCTATTGAAATTGGTCCGTTTATTATTATTCTTGTGAATTTTGAATCGCCTTTTTGGGGCCTTTCTCATATTCAAAAACTCACCATTTTTGGAATATACGTTAATCTCATGTGAAATTTACATATTCTGGTATTCGCAGGAATGGCCGTGGCAAAATGACTCACTAGCGCCCCCTAAATTTCACTACCTCACACAGGTTTGTCGTAGACACACGGAATTTGGTACATATGTGTATCATGGCAAGATGCACCAAAAAGTCAGTAGAAGCGATACCCTAAAACGTACAGGAAGTCGGCCATTTAACCCCATTGACTTCAAACATGGTCAGAAGCATCACAAGGCCTTTGGGATCAAAAGTTGTATAAATCTTTACCGACGGTCACACTATGTGGGCGTGGCATGGCGGCAAAATATGGTGTCTCGCCATAACACACGAGAGTGTATAACTGGACCATATATTGTCCAATCTGTCCCAAATTTCACACACGTGATTAGGGTCCAACCCGGAACACACCCACGTGTCAATATTGACACACAGTCATAGCGCCCCCTGCTGGCTACAGGAAGTAACATGTTTTACACCTATCACGAGCACAGGAGTGGTCTAGCAGACTGATTGGTGAGCCACAGCTCAACGTGGAGACCTTGTACACAAAACAATTACAGCGCATTACTGGTTCAATTTTAAATGACAGTTCCCATCCATTGCACACAGAGTTTCAGCTCCTCCCCTCTGGGCGTAGGTTTACAATCCCTAGGTTTAGAACAAACAGACACAAAAACAGTTTTGTCCCTGCTGTGCTTTGCACAGGTGTTTATTTATTGTTGCTTTTATGTATGTATTTACTATTTCTATATATACATTTTAACCTTTATCTACGTTTTTACAGCCTAAACAAGTTTCATTTTATTTTGCTGTTTTATTTTGTTTATTTTTCTGTCTTCTTTTTTTTTTGCTATTCGTATTTTAGTTCACATCAATATCTAAGTATAGTCTGGACCTGTAAGAACTTTTAATAATTTTTTATTTTAAGTTTTTTTTAATTTTATTTAACTTGCCATTTCTTAACTCCCACTGTCTTAAGTTGAATGATGTGTGATATGTGCCTCTTTTGTGTGTGTGTATGAGGACTCATGGGTACAAATAAAGTAAATAACATAGATAAAAAGATTTAAAAAACATGATAATGATAATGAATTTCATTTTTATTTTTTTATTGTTTTTTATTTTATTTTTAAATTTTTTAAATTTTTAATTTTTAATTTTTTAAATTTTTAATTTTTTAAAATTATTTTATATTTTTTTATTTTATTATTTTTAATTATTTTTATTTTTAATTTTTTTAATTTTTATTTTTCTTTGCTTCTGCGCATGCGCGGTCTCAGTGCACTTCTGCGCATGCACGGCTCTGGTTCGCTTCTGCGCATGTGTGAAAATCACGCACGCGCAGTAGCGCACCAAGGCCGCACATGCGCAGTAGCGCACCAGGCCCGCATATGCGCAGTAGTGCACCAAGGCCGCACATGCGCAGTAGCGCACCAAGGCCGCACATGCGCAGTAGCGCAACGGGGCCGCACATGCGCAGTAGCGCACCAAGGCCGCACATGCGCAGTAGCATATCAAGGCCGCACATGCGCAGTAGCGCACCGAAGCCGCACATGCGCAGTAGCGCACCAGTGCCGCACATGCGCAGTAGCGCACCGGGGCTGCACATGCGCAGTAGCGCACCAAGCCGCGCATGCGCAGAAGCGCAGGGAAAAACATAAAATGAAAAAATAAAAAAAATAAAAATAAAAAAAATATTTTTAAAAAAATTAGATAAAACTAAAAAAAAAATTAGATAAAACTAAAAAAAAAAAATGAAAAAAATGAAAAAAATAAAAAAATAAAAAAAATAAAAAATTTTTTAAAAATTAAAAAGTAAAGAAGCAAAAAGGACAGTGGTGGAAGAAGTATTCAGATCATTTACTTCAGTAAAAAGTACTAATACCACACTGTGAAATGACTCCACTCCGCTCATTTTAACTACCTAATAAACTTTTGAGTGGTTTAATTTATAAAAATGGGTAATTATTTTAAATTTATCATGTTTTTCATTTTAAATCTTGACCTGAAAAGTAATTAAAGCTGTCAGCTAAATGAAGAGGAGTAAAAAGTACAATATTTGCCTCAAAATGTAGTGGAGTAGAAGTATAAAGTTACATAAAATGTACATAAAAGTACCTCAAAATTGTACTTTAAGTCCAGTACTTGAGTAAATGTACATAGTTACTTTCCACCATTGCTACCTGCCTCTTCTAACTTATACATATCAGTTAAGAGTCCTCCTTCAGACACTGTATGAGGATTAAAGGGATAGTTTGTGCATTATTATACAAAACTTGTGTTAGAATAATTTGAATATTCTACGTTGTTTAAAATGAAATGATTACTGTGTCTCTCTTTTTGTATTTGCTGTTTGTCTCCACGGTCATCAAAGGTCACTATGCATGCGTAATTCACTAAACCTTGATAATATCTATCTCTATGCATTTATATTAATCAGGCGATATGATTTTGATACAATGATTATGTTTGTGTGTTAATGTTGATTTAGAAACTGTGATTACTTTAATTACATAATTTCCATTTGCTTAAACTGATTAAGATTCTATAATCACAAATAATATTATCGTCTGTTTTATATTTTTTAGACTTTAAAATAACAAGTAGACATTGAAGAATCTTTTGGCTCCTGTTATATCTCTGTTGAACATAACAAGGCAAAATGTTCATCATAACAAGTTTGCTAGCAGGTCAGGGCACGGCCTTGTTCCAGGCAGCCATATTGTTGCCCGGTGGCTTGACGTGTCCCTGTATTGATTAAGACTGGCGAATCAGCGGATGAAGAAGGCGGCACTTCCTGGAAGAAATCTACCTTCATTATATAATAAAAATTGTTAGTTTTGGAACTGGGTTTTTTTTTTCCAGGGGAAGAGACCTGGTTCAGACTTCATGACCTGTAACCAGTCTGTGTGTATCAGGGACAGTTAAAAAGTGAACCCAGAGCTCTGTAACTTCACAATTCTTGACGTATTGTAATAAACTTTTGTTAAACTGAGAACTTGGACGTCTGCTGGTCATCATTCCCCATCAACGACTGCGCAGAAATAATTGGTGAGGATTTTTTGTTGTTGGAATCAGATTATTCAATTTTCAGGGTTTCCTCATGCAATTTTTCTAACACTTGGTACAATTATTGTCAATGTCCTCCTGAGGATAACCCTTCAAGGTTTTATTGATCGGGCCGAGGTGGCACTGTGGTGGCAGTCTAATTTCATATTTGGTACCGTGACCACACTATAACACTTAAGGCAATGAAATTCATAGGGGTGGTGTAGACTGGCCCCTGTAACGCACACACCCTGACGGCAGCATGCCCCGACACACGTGTACTGCGAGGGCCCGTTCAGTACTGTTGCAGTCCTAGTTTTGTTTGCGTTTCAACAACTATTTGATGGATTGCTATGAAACTTGGTTAAGACATTCATGTCCCCCATCAGGATGGATTGTAATGACTTTGATGATCCCTTCATTTTTTTATCTAGTGCCATAATCAGATCAAAGTTTCAGCTTGTCCAGTACTTTGGTTTATGAGCAAATGCAAAACTAAAGCCATCAAACTCAGCCGCACTTATTAGAAAATGCTACCATTATCATTGCATCCATGTTAGCATGCTTTTGTTAGCATTCAGCTTGTGCAGCCTCACAAAGCCTCTATTTCTGCTTATTTTTCGAACATAGACCAAAATTGATACTTTTCAATAGAAAGGGTAAATTGGGCTATTTTGCGCTGATAATCACAAACTGTGCATCACAATTTCAACTCCCTCATTAATTGTTGCTGCCCATGAGGGTGCTTAATGACTGGTGCAAACACAATGCATTTCTCTCACTCGCTCCAGAACTGCTGATGACAGCAGACCTCGCAGAGATCCTTTGAACAAACCACAAAGTACAACTGTTACACTGTGGTCACTGTACAAAAGCTAATGAATGACCAGGCTGATGCTCTTCAAATATCTGCCAGCTTATGTTCCTACAAACTTAATGAAATTTTGATATATTTTTAAAAAACATTCATTTTTAAGTGCATTTCATTCACCCCAAATTATTGAAATGAAACCAGATATTATTGTTTTCATGTGGCCTTCTGTTTCCAGTCTTTATGCTAAGTTAAGCTAATTGCCTGCTGTATGTAGCTTCTTAATTACCATACCGACATGAGAGAGTAGTATTGATCCTCTCATTATATACTTTGCTTCATTGTTAAGCAATGAAGCTTTTAAGCTCAAACTTTTAATTTAAAGTGTGCCTATCCTGTAAACAACAATCAAATATTAGTCATGGATACTTGCCTAATTCTTCATTAATCACCTCAAGTCATCTCTATTTTACTTGAATATAAGTTGATCATTGTTATTATGTTCAGGCCCATAATCAACCTTTTTTATACAAGTACATTTGTGTGTATCTGCATACGTATGTGTATTTTTCTTTACCTTTCTTTCAAATCTACTTTCTTATGCACAAATGGAAATAGTATTACAATCCAAACATTGCTGCCTATTAAAAGAAAGATTATTTATATCATTTGACTTTTCTTTTTTCTCCTTTGAATGAATGAAAGAAGTATTTTTATTTCAAACATGTTTAAAAACAAAAGCAAACAGGCCTTACGACTCAGTGTAATGATGTAATGAACATAATAAAGGGGGAAAAAAGGAAAGCCTGTTGGAAACTTTGATGTTAGTCTCAATAAGCAAATTCTCCAGGCACTTAAACCTAAATAGTTCATGTTCAAACAGGAGTAGGAAGAAGTTATTTATTCCTACCCCTAGATTTTGAGGCAAATATTGCACTTTTTACTCCACTACACTTAGCTGCCAACTTTAGTTACTTTACAGTTTGAGATTTAACATAAAAAACAAGATCAATTTAAAATGGTTAGACTTTTTAAATTAAACCTCATAACAGTATGTTAAGTAATTAAAATGAGCCCTCCCTTGAGAAAATTAAAACGCTGCTTACATAAATATCGATAGCGTCAATAATAGAATAATCTAATAATGTATCAAGAATATATATAACAATCTGAGCGGGGCAATTCTGCATAACAAGTACTTTTACTTTTAATACTTTAAGTACACTTTGATGCTGATACTTTTGTAGTTTTACTTAAGCAAGTTTTGAATGCAGGACTTTACTTGTAGTGGAGTCATTTCACAGTGTGGTGTTAGTACTTGGTATTAAGTAAGGGATCAGAATACCTTTACCACCACTGCACCTATCACAGTTTTATATACAGTCATGGAAAAAATTATTTGGCCACCCTTTTTCTTCAATGTCTTGTTCATTTTAATGCCTGGTACAACTAAATGTACATTTGTTTGGACAAAGGTAATAATAACAACAAAAATAGGTGATAAGAGTTTAATTTAAGAGTTGATATCTCGCCATTTTCCATGGTTTCCTTGTTAATAACCAAAATTCCAGAAATCAAGAAAACCATGGAAAATGGCTGGATATCAGCTCTTAAATTAAACTCTTATCACCAATTTTTGTTGTTATCCTTATATTTCTCAGAACAAATGTACCTTTAGTTGTACCAGGCATTAAAATGAACAATAAAGTGAAGAAAACAAGGGTGGTCTAATAATTTTTTCCATGACTGTACAACCCACCACAACATAAACAGCTAATCCAGTGCTATATCGTCACACTATTAAAATAATCACCTAAGTCATTTTTTGTCAAAATTGTTTTTTTGCCTAAATCATGTCCTCATGACGCCGGCCATCTATGGTAAAATCGTCTACATTCTCAGTTGATCAGATTATGTGATTTTACCCCTTTAAGATAATGGCCTATGTCAAGTGTGTGACTTAAGCGGATTTATTATGCCTAAGTCAAAATAAAATGTGACTTAGACAATTTTTTTAACATGCCTTTGTGACTTAAGCAAGATATGGTAACACTTTACTTTGAAGGTGTCTACATAAGAGTGACATGAGCGTGTCATAAACATGACATGGGATGTGTCATGAACATTAATGACACTTTGAAGTAACATTAATGCTCATGATACTTGTCATGTCATGTTTCTGACAGGCTTGTGTGACTCTTATGTAGACACCTTCAAAATAAAGTGTTACCATATCTTGCTTAAGTCACAAAGGCATGTTCGAAAAATTGCCTAAGTCATTTATTCCTCTTAAGTTACATACTTTACACAGTGTTATTACTATGCCAATAGCCATCCTTTGTTACATCCTTTTTGAGTGAAATGATCAATAAATGTCATATGTTACACTTTTGGTAAAGTTTTTTTATGTTTCCTGCAAAACTTGAAAAAATGATTTAGGCGATTATTTTAACAGGGTGACGACATAAACAGCTATCCCAGTGTTATATACAGCCCAATACAATTCCATCTCGTGTCTTTCACATAGACTGTATAAATAGGTCTTTCAATGCTGCAATCTCGTGAACGCGCGCTGTCAATTTGCTAGGGCGCGCGCCCCCGTTGGTCCTCCTCTTCCGCGTGCGTCCCGAGGAGCCCCTGTGCCCTCCTTGGCTCGCGCTGCCTTTTAAAGCAAACCGACACTGTATTCCGTTCTCCACTCGGCCAGAGGACGGGACACGGTGAGGAGCTGCTGTGTCGCTCATTCTACCCCCCTTTCCTGTCGTCACCCCCATTGTCCTTGTTGTTCAGTTGCCTTTTCTATTACTTTGTTTTCTCGGTTAGCTAGTTTCAGTCATGTATCGCTATTTCGGGGAGCTGTTGAGCCGCTCTGCGGGCAGTGCCCTGGCCTCGGGGTGCGTTGACTCCGCTCTCCCGGCGTCCTCGTCCCTGATGCGGGTCCGTCGCTATGCCGACGCAGCAGACAAGCCCGACGACCCCAACTTCTTCAAGATGGTCGAGGGCTTCTTCGACCGCGGCGTGAGCATCGTGGAGGACAAGCTGGTGGAGGATCTGAAGACCAGGGAGACCCCCGAGCAGAAGAGGAACCGTGTGCGGGGGATCCTGCGCATCATCAAGCCCTGTAATCACGTCCTGAGCGTGTCTTTCCCCATCAGGAGGGATAACGGAGAGTGGGAGGTGGTGGAGGGCTACCGCGCCCAGCACAGCCAGCACAGGACGCCCTGCAAAGGGGGTAAGAATTGAGCCTGACCGCCCCAGCTGGCCCCTATGCCAGCTAGCGTTAGCCAGCTACTTAGCCTCAGTTAGCCACACCGTTAGCTAGTTAAAGGCAGACAACAAACGGCAGCTGCTGTCAACAGCTGCTAACGTTACTGTTTACCGTTATACACGGCATTATTGTTTAATCCGTTGCCAACCATTCACTTAACCACATCCGCGTTCTTACAATGATTTGTTAGGTTTGTTTCCTGTTATTCACAACTGCTGGCATGAGACTTTTAGTGCAGTTTGAAGTGACCTTCCTTCTCACCTGAAGGTTTAATGTTACAGTTGTTTGGTAGCCTGCAGCAAGCTAGCCTTCACTCCCCATACTTTGTGGGCAGTGCTGAGCCTAAACATTGTTTTCCATGTACAATAATTATGCCAGTTTTAGGATCAGAACTGCAAAATTTCACTCCTGATGTGGTGATGGAGAGGGCAGCCCTGAAGGCATCAGGTGTTATGTCATTGAGCATCAGGCCTTTGCACATGTGCTGCATAAAAAACATGGTTGACCATTGAATACCTATTGTTAATGCACAAATTGCACCGTTCTGTGAGGTGATTCACACACATGGGTAAAGAGTTAAAGGCAGGGCATGTACACACCCTGTGGTCCTGGGTTATTCTATGGACAAATGCTGAAATTCACTGTTTAAACAGGCTATATGTGCATTGAGTCAACCTTGGGCACCGTGTGACATATAGAGCTACATATGCTTTTTGGTTCAAAGTTCAAGGTTCAAAGCAGAGGCATTATGGGCTACTGCTGCAGTGCACTGTGGGTAACTTGTGAAAAGGGGTATATGATGTATAGAAAGGCAGGAGGTCCGAGAGCTGGGGAGGGGGTGGTTGTGTTTCCAGGCACTCCTATTTGTCAGTGGCGTGACAGGTGGGGGAGGGTGCTGTGGAGAGGAGGCTTTCTCAGTAGAAAGAGACATACCATTCAGTCAAAGGGCATGTTTGAATGGTGTGTGGCAGACATTGGCCTAGTGTTAACACTATTACACCCTATCATTGTTCCTGTTTGAAGTAGTAAATGTAGACCTATTCTGGTGAGGCATATTTCTGCTGAAGACAGTAGGCACTGTGCACAATACTCATTAATTGCATTTAAAAAAAAAAGATTAGTAAACTCTCTTACATGCTGAGTCAGAGTGCATCAGCACCAAGATAAAGTCTCTATTACAGATTTATCCCTCAAACCACTTAACAGTAATGGAGCAGTTCATCTATGTATGAATCTCCAGGCTGTCCAGTTATCAGTGAGATATCACTCAGAGAATCCACACTGTACATGTAAAATCAATGACATTCAAAAAGAGCCATTACTATCTATCCATCTCATTAAAACCAGAGGACAGCAAAGCACCACCTCGATTCAAAACTAAACCAAAATCTAGTTTGGCATTAACAGTTCTCTACAGAGTTACTAATTATCTCCACTGCTCTCATGTTGCCTAATCCATGTCCAAGGTACAATTAGCCAATGTTCACAAATCACAGCAAGTGTTAACTTTTAATTAATTTTGATTTAGTGATGCAAAACAAGAGGGGAAAATTGCCAATGTGTTTAATGTAGCGGGCCATAAAATAAGTCTGATTGTTCCTTTGTGCCAAATTCCTCGATAGTAGGGTTGAGATAGGAGTAAAGGAGTAAAAGCAGTTATTTTTCAGTAGGTTTAATCATTGATATAGTGCATGGACCCTTGACTTTGTTCAGATCAAACTGCAAAGTGCAAAGGCTGTTTTGTGTGTGCTTGTGTTGCTCATACACCCCCTTTTCAGAGCCACACAGAGTGACAGCTGCTGGGCTTAGATCACACAACTCTCTACTGACTACTGAATGAGCGCTAAACTCTGGGATATCATGTTGTGTCTGTGTGTGTGTATGTGTGTGTGCATTCGTGTTCGCACACCCCTAGAAGATAGTTTGTGGAAAGTTGTCCTATTTTTAAGTAGTTTGAATCACTCAAGGTTCTCTTTAGCCTGCTAAATTATCAACTTCCTTCTTTTTGTGCAGAAATGGTAACCACAAGTGCAGCAGCAAAGTTGCATAGGTTTCATAAGTTAAAACATTAATATCTATATTATTACTTTATCATGTACATCAGCTTTATTTGAGAGATTCACTGTTCTGTTGTTTGAGAGACCTCAGCACCATTACAGTAGAATCTGCCATGTGATGGAGATTAGCTTCAAAATTTAATGGGATTAGCTTCAAAATGTAATGGGTTCTTCCTCTGCCCATGCTACAACCTTCCATCAAGTTTCATGGAAATCAGGCTAGTGGTTTTTCCATAATCCTGCAAACAGACAAACAAAAAAAATGACCTCCTTGGCATCGTAAGAAGAAGAAACCACTACTAACACAGGAAAAAATCTGACAATAGAGCAAATACGATGTAAAAAAAACCCCCACCAAGTTAAACCAAACACCATACACACACAAAACAGTGTTTTTCAAAATGAGTCTAGCTATTTGGCAGGTTGCTTTAGGTTTCAGAGGTGCTGAAGCAGAAAACTCCACTGTGTGAAGCCTTCAGGCCTGACTGGTGAAATAAAATATCCTGACTGCAGGGACTCTGAATATCGGTGTGGGCTCAGTTAATTTCCAAAACTCTGTCCTCTGTTTTAGAGGAATGTGTTTACAGATATGTTTTGAATCTGGTTGCTATGGTGAGCCGATGGTTTGATGGGGGAAGGGTGAGGGAGCTTTTGTACCAGCTTTTTTCTTTTTTCTTTTAATTTGATCAGTGAGCTCCAGATTGTCTTGTGGATTCTCAGCTGATCTTTAGATGAATGGGAAAAACGGATATAAGCAGAGAACCACAGCAGAAAACTTACAGATAGAGCTTTGTGGTGGGGGCTTTGATTTTTCCCTCTGATAGCAATAACACAAATGGAAGTAGGTGATTAAGCGGCACTTAGAAATGACATCATAGTGGGTGGGCTTTTTACTTGTGCTTCCAGTCAAACACGCTCACTTTTGTCCCCATAAAGCAGGCTGCCGTCCCCTCTTTGTGCTGTTTGCCCTTGGGTTTCCTTGTGGAAGCTAACTCTGGATGAGCTATATTTGGTACTGCTGGACAGTATCACAAATATATACGCACATACACACAGCAATCAGCAATAAGAAGAGGTAGGGCTACTTGGGCAGCATGCCTGTATCGTCTCATGTAACGCTTCACACATGTTACCATGGTGTTGTAGTAAACGGCAGAACACAGGAAGGAATGACTGTACTCGCTTAGGGCGGTGGTCAGAATGGAGGGCTGGGATTGGTTCTTGTGGTCTCCACCCGCCCATCACTGCAACCGTGACTGCCAGGCATGATCTCCGTGACCTCTGACGTCTTCATATGGTCTTGTGTGATTGTTAAGAGCATACTGTGATTATCGGCCCAGTCCAGTCTTTCACAGTGCTGCATTTCTGCTGTTTCCCGTTTTCTGTTGTCGAGCAAAACATGTAATGGAGATGGTTTAAGTGGAGGCTGATGATTTCCTCATGTTACAGCCTGAACACTTAATCATTATACAAGACTCTGGAACTCATAAACTAGCATACACGTACAGTACACACACACACACACACACACACACACACACACATAAAATGTGTGTTTTATCATTAGAAAACAGTAGCTTTTGGTTAACATTTTCTTTAATTGGTGACCAAGTTATAAACTCCCCCCTGTATTTGTGTGTGTTTCCTTCAGGTATCCGTTACAGTACAGATGTGTCCGTGGATGAAGTCAAAGCCCTGGCCTCTCTGATGACCTACAAGTGTGCTGTTGTCGGTGAGTAAATTAAAGTCTTAGCCTTCCACAAAGCCTCCTGATGGTTATCCCTTGATCTCCACATTCATATTGAAAACCTGTCAGAACACTGCACTACTACATTTGCCAGGATGTCATGCACCAATGCCAGAAAAGAGTTCTAACTCTTTTACTTTACTACTTTGTCCACATATACCATGTTTTTGTGTCTATTTGACAAATGTAGACCACAATCAAACAGAGAAATTGGTTCAGTATTGTGCGAGAGGGGTCTGTCACTGTGTCTAACAAAGTCTCACTCAAAGAGATGTCTCGTTTTAAAATCTCACAAGACGTGACTTGCTGCTAGAAGACAGCATTGGAAACGTAAGTTGGAGAGAAGGGGAAGAGTTTGTTTCATTGGAGTACGAAGCATAGCTTTTATTTTATCTTAAAGATTTCAATGTCATGGCTGAATATTTATCAGATTGTTACAATGTGGAAGATGCCATACAAGATTTCAGAGCAAGACATCACCTTGAGAAATATTTTATTTTTGTGTAGGGTCCTTTACAGAATGCTGTCAGACAATTATAATATCAATCTGAGCCTGTAAGTGGCAAAAATAAGCAGTTATAGTGGATGTACAGAATGGAATTGGCTGGAATCACTACATTGCATCCTGTTTTGTAGCTGCAGCGCTTTCAATCAAACCTGGACAAAAATGATCCTCCCTTAGTCACTTAGTCACAAAAACATGGGGAAACAAGCTACAGGTTAATGAACACAGACATGTCTCTTTAACAAATTTGAATCTACATGTTTGTCTAAATGTCATGTGTGTTTGAAAAAGTGTGTGAATGTTTCTGTGGTTTTTAAGCTGCATTTTTCTTCTCCAGATGTGCCATTTGGGGGAGCCAAAGCTGGAGTCAAGATCAATCCCAGGAATTACACTGTAAGCCTTCTAATGTCAATCCTCCTCCCCCACATACATGCACATGTAGAGACACACAGAAATGTTTAACTGTGTGCTATAAAGGAAAGAAACAAAGCCTCAGATAAGTCAGTATCAGTGTTCAGTGTTTTTCTCTATATCTTTCTCATCCTAACAAACACACACAATGATTCACTCACACTGGAATGCAAAAGGCAGGGCTGCTAGGTTGTTATCCTTTAATTTTGTACTTTTTGATAAACGAGAAGACAGAATAATTAAAGAGGGAGCTGAAGATGGTAAAGAGAGTGAGCTGGAGAAGGGTTAGAAGCTTGTTTACATTCAGCTGCTAAAGCAGATAATCAAATATGTCTTTGTATCTTTCTTGGATTAAATCTTAGTTTTAAAGCTTTTCACATTTTCTTTCCTGTCTTGTATTTGATTCTGTAAATTGTCTATTGATGCACACTGTGAAAGAACAAACCTAAAGGTCAGTGGCTCTTGCCTCAGAGTGAGCTGAAAGGAAATCCCTAAACAAAAACCTCACAGTTTGTCAAAAAAGCCTGACGCATCTTTCCAAATATTTGTTTGAAACTGTTGCTTTATATGGACAAGACATAGTTTGCTGTCTTCATCTTTTTTGTAGCCTGTTTTTTGTTGAATAACTTCCCTGCCTTGAATCTTTTAGAACACTGTAACCAAGCAACATGTTTTTCTTAAGCTCTATACTGTGTCTGTCTGTCCCAGGATAATGAGCTGGAGAAGATTACCAGGAGATTCACTATTGAGCTGGCCAAGAAGGGTTTCATTGGTGAGTTTTATGAATTTTAACAGTTATTTGAATCAAACTGTAAAAATCATTTACAAAAAATGTAGTAATTCATAACTTGTGGGAGTATTATTTTTTTTAACTGCTTAGCATTTGTTGTGTGACTGTGTTCTTGTCTGTATTTCACTGGGTTAGAAATAGCTGTGGTGGTGGTGGTGAGATGTGAATGTTTCCAGACCAGAGGAGTGAACATTTCCTGTCATCTAATACACTGTTTATTCAGGATGGGGTAGCTCAGGGTGTGTCTGCAAAGGAAGACAATTATTATTATGAAAAAGAAGCAGGAAGTTGAGAATATAAGTAATCACTGATTTAATTAAAGATAAAAACAAGGCAACCTGCAGTCTTTTGGTTTCCTTGGCGAATGCCTGGCAGACATAATAATATTAAGGAAATATGTTTCTGGATAAAGCTATTGTATTAGTAAGGGCCACTAGATAAAGGCAAAAATATTAATAAATGTTGAGATCAAGATTATTTCACACAATAACTCATTGACTTTTGACACATCATGCATGTATTGAAAAAAGTGTCCAATGAATAGGTTATTTTCTTGAACATTAAATATAATTAAAATTTAAAAAAAGAAAAAATTGGATATATAAATAAAATAAATTACATTTATACAACACTGACTCTAAAAAAAACCCATAATGCATCAAATTCAGAATTCATAGTTCATATTTACAAAAAACAAAAATTGTGATATGTTCAGTTGAAAACTACAGACACACTTTCTTTTTTTTTAAATGACAAAGGATTAGTAAATTATTGCATTCTGTTTAAATTACGTTTATGGATTTAAGGTTATATGTGTACATTGAAAAAAATATCTAAGAATAAAAAAATAAAAAATGTATGTGAAGCACTATTAAACTACTACTAAAAAAAGTTATATTTCATATATAAAGCTTACCAATAAAAATAAATTAGACTATAATAAATAAGATGAAATATGTTGCTAAAAGCTCCTAATATTTTTGTAAACCATATTCAACATATTCTCAGTAACTAAAGCAAAAAACTTTCCAAAAGAGCACCACTGTAAAGGAAAGCTGTGCTCTGGATTTATAACACAAGTCAAAATGAGAACAACATTACGAATGCAGCACAATAATAGCTTTACCTCGATTCTTTTGTTTTCATAGTACTATGTTGACCAAAGCCACAGAAACACTGGTTCAGCAGGTTAACAGCCCCTATATAATGCCTGTTTGGTCAGTGCTGATGGGATGCATGTTCATGTTTATAATGTGTTTAGTTCAAACACAGCTAAGAGAGATATGATGCTGTCTGTTGCTTATAGTATGTCAAATAATTAGGTTTTATAGAAAGTCTATAATTAATTTGGTTGTATTGGACGAGTCTGCTTGCAAACACATTTTGACTTTAATTTGTCACCCTTACTTAGAATGCCGTCAGAAACATAGCTTTGGTTGTTTATTGTATAGTAATATAATGAAGAAGTGAAATAATGACTACACTGTATATACAGTGTGTACTATATTTAAATATGCAGTTTACTACAGCTGTAAGGTGCTGGAAAAGCTTGAAAATTCATGTTGAATATGCTTGGAAAAGTGCTTGAATTTAACGTTTTCAAGACTGGTTTGTGTGGTAAGTTAACTGGCCAGTATGTGAAGTGTGTACTCATGTGCATTCCTTCACTGGGACTGGCGTCCTTGATTAACTCTCCCTCTCCTGCTTGTTTTCCTTAACCAGGACCTGGCATCGATGTCCCGGCCCCAGACATGAGCACAGGAGAGAGGGAAATGTCCTGGATCGCCGACACATACGCCAACACTATTGCACACACTGTGAGTTCTCAGGCAAACACAACCAAACTGTATGACTTGGCTGGTTTTTGGTACAAATTTTAAAATAGGCCAGAGTAAAAGCAACAAATGAGTCACATGGAAAGCATGAGCCCTGGTTTCCTGCCTCTCCCTTCCCAACCACTGAGACACTCCAACCCTCTTAAAGGCAGCTTTACAAACTGAGGCCTGTGTGTGTTTGTGTTATCAGTTAACCATTCTGGTATCAAAGCCTGTCAAACAGGATTTATTTGACTAATGATGGAAAATATTTACCCATAAGTGTGTGTCTATACGTATGTATATCACAGCTGTTATGTTTGATCTGAATAGTAAAAATACATCCTTACATTTTTCTTCTATGAGTGTTTTGCTGAAGCTTCTTTAGCTCACAATTACTTAGAGCTTGTTGTGATGCATGGAGAATCAATATACACCAATGATTGCAAACATTGTAATCCATTGTGCTGCATAAATCTTAATTTTACTACAACAAACACATTTAACCTGCAGTTACTTTTAAGGACTTTTACTTTTCTTTTAAAGCTCTTCTCCTCTCATCTTAGCTAGTCATGCGCCCTCTGTTCCAGATACCCCGGGCAGGACTTTGGAGTGGGTGACACATTCCTGCTCGGGGTATCTGACAGCAGAGGATTGTGGGTAGGGAGTACTGACGTTCAGTCAGCTGCTGCAGTGGCACAACACAACCACTAACTGTGTGCATGTCAAGCAGTTAACGGCAGAAAGCTGGGTGTCGTGGTTACAATTTTAAGGCTCATTGGAAACATTAGCGATACTGGATTTTTTGCAGTTTGGTTGTATGAGGTTCTCATCTGTAGTAAGTGTATAACTTAACAGTAGATGGTGGTCGGCATGCCCCCAGTTTGGAGAAGCAGGCAGGAGTACCAGCATGAAAGTAAAGCTATGTTCTGCATCAGCAAACATTTTTTGGCTCCCCAAAACAAATCAATATCTGTTTAGGTATGTGCTAGTTTTAGAATATTTTCACCACTTTACCTTGCTGTCAATCACGCCTTTCGAATGGAGAACTGAAGCTGTTATCTATGCTCTCTTTAAGCCACCAGACTCCTTTGACAAAACCTGTTATTTTACGTCGCAAAATATGATAGTTAATGGTCTACTGCTGCAGTGATTGGTTAGTTTGTTTGTGTTATTGTGTGACTGACTCTAACCCCCACATAAACTTGAACAGGGCTTTCTGAGGGCAAGGTAAAGCGTTGAATTGAATATTCAAAATATAACAAAATGCATAATGATTTTTTAGGTGGCAAAAATATGTTTTACTGCTGCCCCTGTCCAAAGCAATACATTGATTAATTTCCATACCAGTACTCCTGCCTGCTTCTCTAAACTGGGGAATGCCAAATGCCATCTACTGTAGCTAATACACTGACTATGGAAAAGAACCTCATTCAACCCCTAAAATATCCCTTTAAGACTTAAGGCTACGTTTTTGGGGTAAGCTTGTTTTCTCAGCCAATCCCACTCAGCCATGGGGGTTGCTGCCTGCTCTCTCATTAACCCAAATTGAGGCTTCAAAAATCTCTTGTGGGCATTATAACCAGCGCTGCGTATATAATCTTCTTCAGTCTGAAGTCTATGTGGCCTGATCTTCTCCGTATGTGTGTGCAGGACATCAACGCCCACGCGTGTGTGACAGGAAAGCCCATCAGCCAGGGAGGAATCCACGGACGCATCTCTGCCACCGGTCGTGGAGTTTTCCACGGAATTGAGAATTTCATCAATGAGGCGTCCTACATGAGCATGCTGGGCCTGACACCTGGCTTCCAGGACAAGACCTTCGTCATCCAGGTACGCCGTACACCGTCACACATGTGTGATCACAGTAGAAACAGTTCACTCGAGCGGAGATGAGACCCTAAATGCAGATCAGATATTTGCTTACAGAAACTCACAGGGTTTAAGTTTTCATTTGAAATCATGATGAGGGGTTTTAGAGTCTCAATCAGAGCCATGCCATCTGTTTTAGCCCGGCCCTGATCTCCTCACAAAGCAGACAGCAGGGAACTGAAGGAGGTTAGTTTCTTTGTTTATGAGAAATGAGACAGTGGGACCAATTAATAGTCTTTTGGTAGAAAGTTCTCAGCTGCTCTGATATGTGTATGTCTAATTTTGTAAGTCAATTATTTCGGGTTATTGAAGTCTGTGTTTTGTTTTTTCTAATGGAAATTAATTTCAAGAAAGTCTTAAAAGTCTTTAATAAAGAGATGATGGAATGGAACCGAGTAAAGAATATAGATGTTGGGGAACATTTTGATTTAAAATCATGGAAAATGTTTTAGTTGTCATGAACGGAAACCATTTATAGAGACCAGAATTTTTTTTCAAACAGGCTACGGGGGGGGGGGGGGGGGGTCTATGGAGATTGACTCGCTTTAGGAGTCATCCTCAAGTGGGCAGTTGAGGAATTGCATTGGCTTTATTTTTCAGCACTCAATATATTTTCGTGTACATGCGTGACTTTTTGTGCTTTTTTTGTGTTGTTTAAATAATGCTGCACATGTTTGACATGCAGTACGAATTGCCAAAAAAAACTATATTTCCGAAGCAGTCACTCCAGCTGTTTTATAGGTTATTTTAATATTAAAATAATATAATACATAATGATTATCCCATTGCAATGTTTTGTTAACAGAGCCTGACAGTCTATTTTATTTATTTTGGTTGTAGTTTTATTTATATATGTTTTATTTATCTAGGATGTTTTAATATTTATTTTCCACATTTCAATTGCAATGTTTAATATTCTCGAGATTTAAAAATTCATTGCTGTGGAAAAGGATTATGCTCTAATATCGTTATAAAACTAAAACAACATCGATACAACGATACTATCGTTTATCGTGATAGTTTCTGGGAAAATATATCGTCCTAAAAAATGTTTTATCATGACAGGCCTAATCATGTTAACTGGTGACTCTTTCAGCCAAATGTGTCATGGTTTTAGGTGTCTTAGGTGTCCTTGTAAAATCTTTTAAATTGGCTTTAATCAATTTTAAATACATATCCATCTGTGTTTTGTTCGCATGGAAAAACTTGAATAATTGATGACAAACACTCAAGTCAAGTTCATTGTCAATACATTGTCATTGTCAATACAGCAGCACCGCTTGATGTTGGAGCACACAAAGCTATTGCCAGATTCATATATGAGGATACCTCTGATTCAAACTGTAAATCTGTAATAAGAGAAGTGCAACTGTAGGGAGGGAAATGCTACTGAGCAGAGTATTCCCCCTAACAGTTTCACTTCCATTTGTCACATGGCAGCTCCTCACGTGACACACACGCACACACACATACATGCCAACAATGACACATTGGTAGGAAACCCTAAGGCACGGGTCTCCACGGCTTTCTTGGAAAACTTTCTATATTTACCAGTTTTCCATGACAACACTGTAATCTGATATACTTGATGAACAACCTTGTATGTGTAACATTCAGACACGTAAGAGGATCTGCTCTTATAGGGTTCATATCACACATTTCAAATATCCTTTCATTTGCTTTTATGGAGATTTGTCCTGTTTGTATTGCACAACAATAAAGAAAACAATTAGATCTTAAAAGAGGATGACATTTGTGGAGGGGTTATTGGTAAGAGGGATGATAAGGGCTTCATTGAGGAGGTGAAGAAGTGGTGATAGCAGCTGAATCATGACGTGGATGTTTAAAAAAACTAATCCCTCTGTGCGTATGTGTGTGAGGATTATCTTGTACTGAGATTAGATTTTCTTAGAGATTTATTCATGAGAGTGGAGAGAGCAGATCTCTAGTGTGGTGTCAAGATCAAAACAGGGGCATGTTTTTACTTCTCTGTCACACAAAAAAATAAAAAAGGCAACAGGCTGAGCTCAGCCCTGCTGTAGAAAGTTGTTACCAGTAGAGATTTAAGAGATCACTTAATTAATACAGAGGTTGCTTTCCTTTAATCTCTCTGGTGGTATTAGATCGTTGTCGGTAGTGGCACAAGAAGTACTACATTTTACTTAAATAATAATAGTATTGCCATTGTGTAGAAATACTCCTGCATTGATCCAGTCCAAAGTACCAAAAGTAAGTAAGTAAGTACTCAGAATAATTATTGTTACTGTATTGTAATTATTGATACTTTAATTTTGCAGCTGGCTAAGGCAGAGAAATATATAATAACTTGTTAGTTGTTTTTAATTGAATAATCTTAATCTGCAAAGTAATTTAACCTGTTACAAAGTACAATATTTAACTCAAAATTGAAATGGAGTCAAATTCTAAAGCAGTATAAAATAGAAAGAAAATAAAATTGTAGTTAAGGACAGTATTAGTCACATTTTGTTTTTAGCTATTTATGAACATCAGTAATTTAGTATCTTGATTTATTTTCTCTTTTATGTATTTACATTTTAGATTGTAACCAGGCAACAGAGTAATTTGCTTTAAACAGCATCTCTACTGTCCATCTGTGTCTGTTTTATTTGTTTTCTGTTTGTGTCTCCATTTCTCTCCCACATTGACACAAAATATTTAGATCAAACATGCGGCACCTGTCTGAGGTCCAATTTCAGGTCATGAGACATTAATAATGATGCTGTAACGTAAAACGGCCACATGGTGGCGCCAGAGTATGTTGTTGCGTAGCGCTCAATCACACTTCATGGCTGAGTATTACACATAAAAATGTTTACTACTGATTTTATTTACTGACTAAAATATGATAATCATAGTGATGTTGGATTTTTGCGAGTATAAACTTTGTCTTTTCACAGGGCTTTGGTAATGTGGGTCTCCACTCTATGAGGTACCTGCACAGGTTTGGGGCCAAGTGTGTGGGCATTGGTGAGATTGATGGAGCCATCTACAACCCAGAGGGCATCGACCCCAAACAGCTGGAGGACTACAAACTGGTACTAGCTGCCTTCCCCTCACTTCTGTCTCCTTCCTGTCACATTTTTTCACCCAAAGTTGTTCCGTTTCCTCTTTTCTCATTCCGAAACACACATTTTTAAAAATGTTATCTTACTGATTCATTCTCACTAGCCCTTTTCATACCGCATTCCTACAAAAGTGCCGTAATATTGGCATCACAGAACGAAGTGGGAGGAGACGGTAGTGCTGTGTAACAGAGCAGCAGCAGAATGTGCACAATAAGTGACAGCTGCATTCAAAACAGTGGAAAAACTGCACGTTGTGCTGTTTCTGACTGTAGCGATTCTACAGTCTCAAGTAAAGTTGCTCTGCATTTTGTTTTACATGATTCAATTGCTGTCAGACTGAAGTGAGAGCCGTCTTTCTGAAGATGTGCTCCTCCTTTCCTATTTACCTGATTGTTGGTTGCACAAATAACGCATGTCACATATTTTCCGTCTTGCCGGCTCAGCTGGTTCACATTGATTCCGCCTCGAACAGTCTCGCCAAAAAAGGCCAGCTCTACGCTGGGGCAAGAGGGGGCCGAGCCCCCTTAAATAAATGTCTTGCCCCCTCAATTCAAAATTTTAGAAGTTGTGAAAGCACATTTTAATATACTCACAAAATTAATATACATTACAATTTGACAATTATCTGCAGTAGCGGAAAAATCAGCGGAAAAAGGGACACAAGATACATGATTGTTGGTTGAAATCTGGATGAAGGATGTTTTATTTTATTCATTTATTTTATTTGTATTTTCCAGTTTCCCCCCCTGAGGGGTTGCCACCTTATTGTGGTCAGGGGGTTTGCGTGCCTCAGTGACCTTAAAAGCTAAACCAGCAGGAGCTTAGTCTTCAGGTAGGACACCTGGAAAGGTCTGAAGGTAGAGGCCTGACAAAGTGCAATCCACTTCTCCAGGTTGGGGTTGGACACATAGATGCCCCTTCACATTTCTGACTGCCCCCTTCATATATACCTGCCTAGAACCGGTCCTGCTCGCCAATGTAACGCCTCCGTTACTACCTCCAAAGGCGCTACAGAGCCTGGTCCCCCCCCCCCATTAAACCTCTGAGACGTTAAGATTGAGGTGTAAATATCGTCGCTTTAAACGGCAGTCTGAAAGGAGCTCCTGTAATTACTATTTTGTTGAAAATGTAGAAATTAGTTTTTCCCAGATCTACTATTTGGCCCCTCTGAATTATTAAAATACATTTTGTGGGTGTCTCTGCACTTTCTGTAGCAACACGGCACCATTGTGGGCTTCCCGGGAGCCAAACCCTACGACGGAAACATCTTGGAAGCAGACTGCCACATCCTGATCCCTGCCGCCGGAGAAAAGCAGCTCACACGTCACAATGCCCCCAGGATCAAGGCCAAGGTAAAACCCTCGCTTTGATTTACCAAAGGTGCTTTACTTCAGGTGGTCTTTAAACTCCATGTGAGTAATACTTTGTGTTTTGTCTGTTTCAGATCATTGCTGAGGGTGCCAACGGCCCCACCACCCCAGATGCTGACAAGATCTTCCTTGAGAACAACGTCATGGTTATTCCTGTAAGCACTCACACATACAAACATCAGAAACATTTTTACAGTCATATATGAAGCTGAATTAAAGTAAGCTTTTGTAATGCTCTTGATTTCTTCAGCTCAGTTCAAGTAAATAAACCGATCTCTTGTTGAAACTACTCACATTTTTACAAGACAAATGAAATTCAGCTGAAGACTATGAGTGATAGGTTCAGATATTAAATACATATTTTTGTTGACCAGTTTGACCCATTTTAATTGTTTCACATTAAAGATATCTGTATTTTGTTTTTGTCTGAGCTCTTATCGCTGGATTGAAGTGTAATGCCACATACATCTGACCACCAATTAGGATTTAGAAACATTTCAATCAAAATATGATGACAGTTTTTAGAGCTTTTGTTTCCATCACTGTCAATTTAATCTAATCAAACAACATCTGTTTTCATGAAGCAGATTAACAGATTGTTGTTGAGTTAAATTCTAAAAGGGTATTTTTTTCCTTATCTTAAATATGATAGATAATTTTTACTTATTTGGGCAAGTATATTGAATGTAACGGCAGAAAAACCCCCACATAATGTAGTACATGTAAATATAATATCTTAATCAAGAAGGTGAAAGTAAATAATTATGAAAACGGGAAGCAGGAGTCATGTTAACTATAATCCATTTATTGTGTAAGCAACATATTTTTGCTTGAATTTACAAGTTTCCTCACAAAAGTATTTCATTAACATTTTCTTCCAGTAGCTTTTATTTTACAGAGAAATAATTTTCTTCCAAAACCAAACTTAAAAACAGCACAAAGGAAATGTAATCCAAAAAATTCACACACAGAAAAGTAAAAAGCTAACAGACAGGTGCCTGATGAGTTTGATGTTTCAATCCACAGGACATGTACCTGAACGCCGGCGGTGTGACTGTGTCCTATTTTGAGTGGCTGAAGAATCTCAACCATGTCAGCTACGGAAGACTGACCTTCAAATATGAGAGAGACTCAAACTACCACCTGCTCAGTGAGTTCTTTTTAAAAAAAAAAACTTTGGATAGTACATTTACTATTACTATTTAGAGATGAACGATTGAGACATTTTATTGACATGGCATTATTACCCACTGCAATTGTCAAATCGCAGGAGGTGCAATGTAAGACAAAATGTGTGTCAAAGTACCATCTTAAGTGAATTAATATTGCAATTGGATATTTAGATATTTCTTCAAATGTGCAGTAACCAGAACCAGAAATTGTACAGACAAACAATACGTTACAAACGTGTTTAAAAACAGAACAAAATATTGAATTGATTTTACATTCCCATTTATGAAATAAAAAAAAAAGTAGGATAAAGCTTCAAAAATTACTTATTTATAATGGTACTGTACATTTGTTTTTTTCTCCCCTTGTTCATTTATCAGAAAAATCTATTTCTCATCAGTTTCAGTTTTCTTTGGTTTGGGTAGGGAGAGTGTGTTTCCCCTCTGAGCCCTGTACTACGAAGCATGTTAAACATACCCAAGATATAGTTTTTCACTAAGTTCACTAAGCCTAACCACTGCAATCTGGGATAAGTGGTATCACAAATGTGGTTATCAACTTTCTTAGTTAACCCAGGCTTTCCTCTTCAGGCTCTGTGCAAGTTCACATAAAAGGGGGCGATGGGAGCATAATTTGACCCAACTACCGAAAAAAAAACCAATTACGTTCCACCCACTTCTATGAAGAATATTAATCATTAATACGGCTAAAAGCAATACTGTTGCTCTAAATAAGGCACATGATGAATTCTGGCAGAAAATAACAAGTGTGAATTCACAAGTTATTTAACCGCTCTATGCTCTCTGTGAATACTGTTGACTTCTAAGCTGACAGCTGCACACACAGCACACTTACAGTCACACTGTAAACTGACATTTTAACATACTCATGAACTGGGTTTAGATCCGAAACTTTCCCATAGTGAAGAATACATCCAATATATATTTTGTTTTGCCCACTTAAAAAAAAAAGTATTTTAAGGCCTATTATCTTGGATAAATAGGCTAAAAATAGACATTTTCCATTCAGTATTAGTATTAGCTGTAATACCTGCAGTTTATAACGGACACCAGCAAATCATTATAAAGCATAAAACATAATGTGGTTTGAAGGAAAACTGTACAGCATTTCCTATGCAAGTAAATGTCATACTGATTAATAATATAGTGAACTATTAATGTAAACACACTGATTAATGATATAATGAAGTGTTAATGTAAACACACTGATTAATAATATAGTGAACTATTAATGTAAACACACTGATTAATGATATAATGAAGTGTTAATGTAAACACACTGATTAATGATATAGTGAACTATTAATGTAAACACACTGATTAATGATATAGTGAAGAATTAATGTTAACACACTGATTAATAATATAGTGAAGTATTAATGGAAGCACACTGATTAATAATATAGTATTAATGTGTTATTTTACAGAGAGTTGCACGTCGCTAACCTCACATCTAGCTTCGTAGTAGAGGGCTCGGGTTCATCAGGATGTTATTCCTCAATGTCCAACAATTGTGGGAAATGGACTTTTTGTCTCATTTGTAGGAAATTATGCTCAAACCTCTCTATTAGTCGCGTGCCTTCTACAGTAACCTTTAAGTTCGGATATAAAGATATGGTACCTTCCCCGGGCGCGGCCTGGAGTTTGATTAGATCGTCCTGTTGAGTTTGTGTAAGTTCATCATACTCGGCAATCATTGCATCCTGCCATTCTCTTACAAATGTGCTCATGAAAATGAAGTTACACTGTTGATCACGACCCTTTTCATCACAGTAGAGAATGTCTTTATTCTCACGCAGTGTGTTTTCTCTGTGCCTTTTCCTTCGACGTCCCGTACTGTGTCCTCTGGGGTATTGAAAATGACGAGCATTTGTGTTCAATTCTCCATTTTCTGAGTCTGGCAGGATCGTTTGTTTCATTTGTTGAAAATCCCCCTCAAACCTCTCCATTAGCTCTTGGCCATATACCAGAATCTTTACACTAGGATGTAACGTTACTGTACCTTCTCTGGACGTGAGGATGATTCTGTCACCCTGTCGTTCTTCTCTAAGTTTAGGATATTGTTGTCTGATTGCACCCTGCCATCCTAAACTTAAATGTGTGCTGAACAACATGAGGCTGCTTCTTTCACCGTCATTATTTCTTTCACAGAACAGAGTGTCTTTATTGACACGCAGTGTGTGCTCTCTGATCTCCTCCCTTCGGGGACGGGTTGCTCTTGCAGGGTATACAAAAGGACGAGCAATGCCACCAGCTGCCATCTATATTAAAACAAAAAAAGAATCATTATTTTTTGTAATTAACATGCTACCTATAATTTGTACGGCACATCCAGTGCTCAGTCATGCTGTGGTGTTATACCTTGTTCTTCTCTTGGCGTTGTGATGCTCTGGATTTCTATGCGGGTTAGATGATTCTCCGATTTTACAGCTGCTTCCTGAAGCCACAAGACAAGCATAATAAGGATTTGAATAAGTTATAGGCATTGTATCCTGTATCAGAACCTTTAGTGCAGAAGGTGATTCAAGTTGTTTCAGTACATGCAGTGGTTGCTGAAATAAGCTTTTGCATGTTTTTACATTGTCTTGTTTAGAAAGCAGGATTAGGAGCTATATAAATACTATGAAAACACTCAATCCACTGACAAATACACAGATTCTATGACCAACTGTCTCTTTAAATGAGCTGTCGTAACTCCTGAAATGTGGAGATGTCACAACTTAGAGCAGACAGTGCTGCTACAGTACTGTTACAGACCGTTTCATTAAGTGCCCCTGTTGAAAAAGCCCAGACACTAAAACAGAGCATTTTAGACTATGAATAAACAAATCCATTTAAAGTCTAGAGGTCAAATGAAAACAGGTTTTTCATTGGAAGATATCAATTCAGTCAAAAACACTTTACAGATGTAAATAGATGTATTCTTACTGAATCTGTGGAGGATCGGGCCGCTTCTGTGATGTTGCTGTGTAAAGTGGTTTCAGTTGTTGTGAAATCTGTAAGAAAATCCACTCCCAGAAAACCTTTCCCCTATTTTTATACGCTCCTCCTTCTTAAAATTCAGCCATTAATGAAATGACACGACCCTAGTACACTAAATATGGTCATATGAGATAACTAAGGACTAACCGTTACCCTGCTTGAACTATCGGCATGTGTCATCACTTATATATATATTTTCATTGAATCAGAAACAAAGGATGTGTTTAATTCTCTTTTAATTTCTCCCTTTTCTCTGTTTTCCCTTCTAGTGTCTGTGCAAGAAAGTTTAGAGAGGAAGTTTGGAAAGCAGGGAGGACCCATTCCTGTTGTTCCGACTGCTGACTTCCAGGCCAGAGTGGCGGTTAGTAATCTGCTGACTCACACATAGTTGTGGTTAACCCTTTAATGCACAACATGGGTCAAAAATGACCCGCATTCATTTCCCATGTTATTTCATGCTGGCTGTGTGTTTGAATATTTTTTTATTTATTACAACAGATCATTCTATCCATTTTCCTTTTATACTTTATGAAGAAAAATAGTTTTTAGTATTATTACATCAAGCTTACAAACATGGGTCAAAAACGACCTTGTGCATTAGAAACGTAGTGATACAAAAAGTGATACACTACATTAACAATTTGAGTTTATGTGTAACTTTGTTTGTCTTATTTTTAAGGTTTAACTTTAAAAGAGTTGTTCGAAGCACCAGACTACATTGTAAAATCACATATTTTAACATTTGAGACTCATTAGAGCCACCAAATAATAATTTCCATTGGAAAAACACCAATTTAACAAAATAGAATAGTTAATATTTGTGTCTTCTTTGTCAGGTTTTAAATTGGTGATTGGTGAATTGCTGACAACATGGGTCAAAAATGACCTTGTGCATTAGAAGCGTAGTGATTTAAAAAATGTTTTTTATTCAAAAAGTAAGAAATAAAAACAAAAAATGAGGATGTATGATGATCAAAAACAAGTTTGTGGAAAACCTGCAACACTGAAAGATTAAATTAATTTAATGCAAATATATAGAATATAAAAACTTAGTTGGGTCACTTTAGACCCATGTTGTGCATCAAAGGGTTAAAAAAGGAAAAAAACTACTGGAGTTTTCTCATTTCTGCTACTATCATGATACAACATGCACTCTGAAATTGTCACTGTGTGACAAGAAAAGTCAATATCTATGGGTAAAACTCAAACACATCACTAACATCTCAAAAAAAAGTATTCAATTTAAAAGAAAAGGCAAAAAGCACCAAATTTTCAATGGTGAAGGCTCGCAAAGGAGCAATGTTTGTTATTGTTAATAAATCGGGCAATAAAGAGAACATGTGTCATTATTCAGGATAACTTGCGTACATACTGTTTATAAAGTTTCTGTCTTCACCTTGACTGTGTGGTAAACATTTATCTTCCTTTAAAGGGTGCCTCTGAGAAGGATATTGTTCACTCTGGGTTGGCCTACACCATGGAGCGATCTGCCAGGGTAAGTGTTTGTATTAGTCATCACACACACAAACTGTTTGGAAATGCTCATTAAATCATTATTAAAGCTTATTGAAGGGGCGTTCCCGGTGGCACACCTGGTAGAGCGCGTACCATGGAGGCATTGTCCTCGTAAGCAGGCGGCCCGGGTTCAAATCTGACTCGGAGCCCTTTCCCGCATGTCTTCCCCTCTGTCTCCCCATTCACACTGTCCTATCAATAAAGCCCAAAAATGGCAAAAAAAATCGTAAAAAAAAAAAAAAAAAGCTTATTGAATAGAGAATTCACTCTTGTAAAAATTGGAATCTAAGACATGAAATGGTGCAGAGTTAAAATACAAGGGTTAAATAAAACCTATTAATAAAATTTATATAAATAAATACCTATATCATCATCAAAAAAAAGACCTACAAATTAAAAACTATACACATTGATATTTTTTAGAATTCCTGCCTTGTACCTTATACAACCCCACTTAAAAATATCCAAACAATATCTGCCACGTATATGTCCAAATTGTTTTTAATGATTTAATAACTTTGCTAAGAATTATTATATTCAGCTGGGAAGTACTGACTGAAATGTATGTATTTTGAAAAATAATTATAGGCCTCATTGTCTCTGCATTTCCTTTAAAAGGGTATGCCATTGTATTCTATGCTGTATTTGAAAATAAGTGTCATTTGGTGAACACTGCAGAAACCACGTTCTGCACGATTTGTCATGATTTTTTGCGATTATATTCCAACTGTATTCTCTTCTGCCTTTTCTAGCAAATCATGCGCACAGCAAGCAAGTACAACCTGGGTCTGGACCTTCGGACCGCTGCCTACGTCAACGCCATCGAGAAGGTCTTCAAAGTCTACAACGAGGCAGGGCTTACCTTCACATAAACGGCCAATGACGACCAACATTTCCTCTACCCCTCTCCCCCACTCACCCTCCTGCTATTGATCGCCCTCTCCTGCCTTCTTCCATCTTCTAAAACAGCCTTCAGAACATATCACTGTTTACCGCTGCTCTTTGGCTCTTCTACACACACACACACACACACACACACACACACACACAGCGAGACGTCAGCTAGCATGATATTTATCCTGTGATCTCTGTGCTGCCATTTATGCTGTATCTGTTTAAATGTTGCCCTGTTCTTGTTTCTGCCTGAGGTTATATTAAGAAAAAACCAGGGAGAGCGTAACATCCCGTCTCTCCCGTAGCCCTCATGTAAACGTTCATGATATTGTTGTATGGCAGCCATGTTCAGATCGCCCATTTCTGTGATCGCTGTGACCCTCCTGCTGCGATTGTTTCAGTTGACAGCACTACAGATGCCTTATTTCAGAAAGAGGTCTGCTCTAAAATAGGGAGATGGCCACTTAAATTTAACTTTAATAAAAGGGGTTTAGATTTAACTTCATGTGAATAAAAGAATAGAAATTTTATTACTCTTGGGTTTGTCCACACTCTTTAGGTTATTAGTGAAGTTGCCAAGATTTCCCAACAAGATTTTTTTTTTTTCATTGTTTTTACTGTTCAAGATTCAATATACGCTCCTCCCCTTCTTTTTTCCTGCTTTCCCGTCACTTTATCTCGTATATTAGAAGCTGCTTCTCTCCGACTCCTCCGCTGGCCAAGAAAGGGGAGCAGGGAGGGCGCGAGGTGCCACCGTGACCGCCCGTCCCCCTTATGAATTTTCCTCTGTTTTAATCGTCCAGTTCGTCAACATTGAAATTATTTTAGAGGAAATTACTTTTTATTTTTATTTTATTCAATTTTTGGAAACCAATAAAATGTTCAGAAAAAGTGTTGCATCAGTTTATTTTTCATACTAGACTGTTTTAAAAAAAAAAGTCATATCACATGTCTTTTTGTTTTTATAACATTTTTAGGCATTTTAAAATTGCACCATTTTTGACAAAAATGACATGCTATAGTATGATTCTTTTTGTCCAATTTTTGGACATCCCATAATTGGTGTTTTTCTGTCATTTCTGTAAAAAACTACAACTAATATGAATCAACAGACTATAATAAAGTCATTTTTAGCATTTCTTGGCATTTTAAAAATTGACAATTTTTCACAAAAATGACATGCTATAGTATGACTTTTTTGTCCAATTTTTGGACATCCCAAAAACTATACAACTAATATGTATCAACAGACTATAATAACGTCATTTTTAGCATTTTTAGGGATTTTAAAATTTCACCACTTTTGACAAAAAATTACATGCTATAGTATGACTTTTTTGTCAAATTTTTGGACATCCCATGATATGGTCTTTTTCTGCCATTTCTGAACAAACTATACAACTGATATGTTTCAATGAAGTGGAAAAAAGCGTGCCTCCCAAGTTGGTCAGCATCCTTATCAGCGGCTCTCACCTTCTCCATCAAATGCTGATTGAGAAAGGGAGTATCTTCGGCTCAGTACTCATAATGTTTTCACAAGTTTTGACATACTATTAAATGTTGTTTTGGGGATATTTTGGACAAACTATACTATGACCATTATGTAGCCCCCATTTGATTAAATTCATCAAGGATTTTATCCATTTTCTGATTCGCCTTTCACTGTGGAGGCTTGTGAGAAAAACGTTTTCTTCAAGAATTCTCCAGTGGACGTCTAATGATATATTGGGTTGTTTTATGGGTGTAGTATTATATTTTTCATCTGCAGGCGGTTTGCAATTTCTGCTATTATCATACAACATACAGCTGTGAAACTGTCAAGATAAGCCATTACCTTCTAAAAAAAAGTTTGTTTTTGTTGGGGATGTCTTCTTGCTGCCTTGACTCCTGTATCTGGGCTGTCTTAACAAACACTGACAAAAAAGTTCAAGTTCATTGTCATGTGCACAATAACTGCTTCCCTGCAGCTGTTGGTGATTTAAATCCCCAACCTCAGGCTCCCTAAACATTGTGTTTTCTTCAATATTCTTGGACAAACTACACTGTAACCATGATCAACGTGCTATTCTACAGGGTTTTTTTGTTGTTGACATTTTTGGACAAACATAATTATGACAATTTTTTTACTTTTTTTTGGGAAAAGTTTTGGACATACTACAATAGTGTGTTTTACTAATACTTTTAGACAAACTATACTGTAACCACGATCAGTGTGCTACAACAGCGCTTTTTTTTCAATTTTGGAAAAACTACACTATAACCATTTTTTTTTTACAATCACAATTTCAACACTAGGACTGCAAGCAGTCTTTTTTTTTTTGCTATTCATATTTTAGTTCACATGGGAAGTAGTAACCTGAGTTTCATGTCATTCAGACACACCAATGTGGAGATATGCAACACTTTGTGTTTTGTGTTGAAAATAGCGCCACCTGCAGGAAGTTGTTATTTAATAACTTGAGTATTCTTTGGGTTATCAAAATTCTTTTAATAACTTTTTGTCATGAGGGTCCATAGATGCTGTGTGCAAAGTTTGGTGCAAAACTCAGTGAACGCGTGGATATAAGATTTTTGAATGTTCGATGAAGTATGTGGGAGTTAATAGCCAAAACGCACTTTCCTTTATTATAGCGCAACCTAGTGGTGAAAATTCAGGATGACAATTGATTATAAAAAAATTTGCCAGGTGTGACTTATATTTAAAGTTTCATGAGTTTTGGGGTATGTTCAGGCAGTGAAAAATGCGATAATTTGGAACAAAGAATAAAAATAAAGAATCATTCGAAATACAATAGGGACCTCGCAAATCGTTGCCTGCTTGGGCCCTAATGACAATGTAAAAATGTCCATATGGTTGCTTTTACTGTCAGTAAGAAAGCAATTACACAAATTCAGCAGGCGTCCGGAGCTCAATCATTCCCTGTGACCCCTTAGTGGATAATTCTGTCCCCAACTATGGGATCATAATCAACACTCAACCCCAAGCCTTCCGCCGCTTCAAATAAATTCTTGACACATTTGCTGGATTTCAACAAAACCTTTTTAATTTCACTGGTACTGTTTATAAAATCAGCGAGTCTGCTTTGATGCCAACTTAAACATGGTGTGTGATTTGTGTTGGTGTGATTTGTGATTGTGTGTTTTTCTAGAGTGTGCTGTGTGTGTGTGTGTGTGTGTGTTGGTACAAGTGTAGTGTTGTGTTTGGTCTATGTGTGTGTGTGTGTGAATGTCAGATTGCTTCATAAGGCAACATGCAGTCATCAGTTTCCATTGGCCTCAAAGTAAAAACACACAAACCTGCTCCAGACACAAACACACACACACACACTTTGCTGGCTGAACCGGTTCTATGTTAACACACACACACACACACGCATATATATATATATATATATATATATATATATATATATATTTACACACATACAGTGCATAGAGACACACACACTGATGCTGGGCGGAAGAGCTGTGAAAGGTGGCATCACACTGCCTGAGAGGAGAAGGGACTCCTCTGATTGGCTGAGACAGTTGATGGGCGGGAGCTTCAGAACAGCCAGACTAGTTAGTGTGAAATAAAAATTACCCTGAAAACAACTACACATCCCAGAATTCAAGCTGTACACAGAACAACACATAAAGCTGATCCATAATTAAACCCATACCTTTGTTCTGCCCTCTTCGCCACTGATTCCATCACTGAATCAAAGTTTTTTCGTCACAGAAACAGATAATGTCCACGCTGCTCTCCTGATGGCATGCAAAGCAGTTTCACAAAGACTAAAAAGCAACTACACGATAACAAGAGGTGACCAGTATCAGCTGCTTATATTTCCTCCTCTAATTCAGTAACTAAAAACTAAACTTCACTTTTAATTTCCCCGTCAGTAGCAAACTAAATTTGAACAAAATCGTCTGACATTTCTGTCCCTTTCAGCTAGTCTGAAATCTTAAACGAACATATTTGAGGTTAACATTGAGGGAAATATTGTAGATGTTTTTTTATGGCTAATAAAACTGAATTATTCTAATTGTAATTGTGCAGCATTTTCAGCTTCTAAAGTATAAATGATGGGGTCCTGCATGCATGAACATATTATTTTCTGCCAGAGTTTGAGCAACACTGGGGGGAAAAGGGATGTCAGGAAAATCCATGAACCAATCAGAATTTACGAATCAAAATCGGATTCAATTTTAGCCAACTTTAACGACTTGTGGAACAACTTCTCATGCATCACGTTCAAGTTTCCGCTCTAACGTCAAAAAGAAAAAGAAAAAAAGAAGAGCATTGTGTATTGCTTCCTGGTTAATAACCCTGTTTCTAAATGACGAGGCCAAACACACACTAAGCCATACAAAGCTACACAGAACAGCTGCTACTCTATAGTCACAACACTGAACAAGTCATTCTACACATCTGTTCATGCAGTCTACTGTAGCTAACTAACTAACTACTGCACACAAAACAGAATAATATCTGTCCTCAATGCACGATTCCCTGCACAAGCCTCTGGAGGTTTATTTTATACACCAGCAGCTACACATGCACACACACATATATAAGCTAACATGGACACACAGGCACACAAACAGCAGATCACACACCCTCTCATACCCCGCCTCAGTCACTCAGTGAGTTATTGTTATTGTTGTGAGGCGTAACTGCATTTACACACCAAAAATACCTACAGTTAACACGTTTGCCCAGTGTGTGTGCCAGTGCTGGCATTTGCGGTATGTACTGTATGTGTGGAATTAAGGTGTGTGTTGGTTTTTTTTTTGATTGTGTGTAAGTGTGTGTTTGTGTGAGAGGTTTCTTTATAGGTTGGTAGGCGTGGGGGGGCTGTGACAACACCAGGGTTCATATCAGGACGACACTAACACACAGGTGAGGCGTGGGTAAGGCGGGCAGTGGAGGAAAAAGCTACAGGCTGCAGAAAACCAGAGGGGAGGAGACGGGGTGAGGACAGGTGGCTGCTCGGGGTGGGGGAGGCATCACGGAGTGACGAGGCAGAGGGGGAGATAGGAGGCTGAGGTGCGGCATCCGGAAGAGTCTGTTTTAGTTGATTTTGGTACTGTAAAGTCACAAAAAAATATGTTGAACATCTGGAGTCTGGTACAGCGAGGCGAGGGGAGCAAGGGGCCACTGGAGAGCACGGGAAGGGAGGTCGTGAAGACGACTAATACCCCTGGAAGAAAGGAAGGATACATGTCGGTGATGGAACGGAAATTCAGATGCTTTACTTGAGTTAAAGTTACATTACAAGTGAAAGGGACACTCCACAGATGTTACATGATTGATAAGCAGTGATGGAAAGTAACTAAGTACATTTACTCAAGTATAGGACTGTATCCAGTGGTTAGTGGATGGTATACCCAGGAGTACTGGGTATTAAGGCTTATCGATATAAAAAAGATAACGATTTATTTTTAAATATGATATTGAATTAGATCATATCACATATATCGATATAGTTCAATTTTTTTTCTTTCATTATATATAAATGCTGCCCTTACTAGGATTTGTCATATTTAGTTATTTTGTAATGTTCGTTACTCTTTTCTCATATAAATATATTTATTTCAGAAAAAAAGATTGCCCTTTTTTATGTCATAGGCTATTTTTATTTAAGATATTTTTTTTATCTAAATGTGCAATGTGTTTATAGAGCTTTGATTAAAAAAAAAAGGTACTCTTGCTGTTATACAGTATTTATATTCACTTAAATAAACGGTTCAATAAAAATACTTGTGTCATGTCATACCTGACTTTGACTGAACATTTGCTCTCACTTTGCGATAAAAATATCAGGATATATATCGTATATCTATATTCAGCCTAAATATTTTGGGATATGACTTTTGGTCCATATCGCCCAGCCCTACTGGGTATAACAAGATACAATCCGCAACGCCCAACCCACAGAAACCTGTTATATACCTGTTACCTAACCCAAACCTGCCCGACCAGGTGTGGTGAAAAGACTCATGCATCACTACGGCATAGGAATGTTTCGAAACCAAATATATCCAATAAGTTCAGAGCAGCAAACTCACAAAACCATCAAGATGAATTAAAGAAAGTTGATTATTGGATATATTGTTCTTTTTGCTGCAATACTTTCATCAGACAGCTGAAGTTAATTGTCACTTCTCCGAATTAAGAAGTTAAATATTTGTTTTGCTTATAAAATACAGAAATGTGTTAAACCTAAAGAAATTTTTTTTCAGAGGAATGAGAAGGATAGGACTCAATCATAGATCACATGACTTGATACGGAGATCATATGTTGTATGTAAAAACGTTATCTTAATTAGTAAATTAAATAGTATAAAATCTGTTTTGTAAGCAGTGGTACACCAGCAACTGTACTTCATGAAACTATGTGCTTGTAATATCAAAAATGAAAACCCTCCTTTTCAGTCTGTAGTTTTTGTCCAGTTGACTTTTTCACGTTAAACATTTGTCTCGATGAAACTGATAAACACCAAAAATGTTGTTTTTGTTTTCTGATCAGACTTTCTTCTGTGAGTCAAACAAAGTCCAGTGATGGAGTTCTCTTTCAAGCCTAAACTAGAGTTTTTACTATTTCATCTGTAGAAATGTAATGCTTTTATGAGCTCATCGTAATTTTGCATTAAAAAATCTGCAAAGTAACCAGCTTCAGCAGCCATCAGACAGATTAGAAGTAGTAAAATCTATAAAGTAGTGGAAGAAAGAGTCTCACAGGATTAAAAACTTGATTTAAGTAAGTAAATGTACTTAGTTACTTTCCTCCCTTGAGAAAGACTCATGCACTTTCAATAATTTAACTGAATTAATTTATGTTGCTCTCCCTGAGGTTTCTTCAATCCCCCCCCCCCCCCCCCCCCCCCCCCCCAACACACACACACACACTTCAAAATGTTTTTTTAGGATTTTTTCAAGGCACATTTGTGTTTAAAAGTTGAACTTGTTTCTTACCTCTCCTCCTTCCCCACCCTGCTCCATTCCCCCATATTCTCCCTGCAAGAGGAAACAGGAACAGTTAGAACAAGTTAGACTGAAAAAACCAGAGAGTGGATTAGAGAAGGATGAACTAATGATGTGATGTTAGGGTGGAGGGCCTCAAGCACCAATAGCCATCTACTGTAGCTTTCGTTTTCCTGCAGCTCTGATATAATAAAGCAGTTAAGACCATGCTGTAGGTTTGACTCAACCTGTATTATCATGCTTAAGACTTCCCAGGGGGTTCAGCTAGTTGATTAGAGCTCTATAGCGCATAAGGGGGGACTCCAGGTGCACAGGTCTTGTTCAGCCTGAGCAGTGCATGAAGTTATTCTGGTGCATGCCATGAATATATTCACTGGCTTATCTGGCGTGCTGGAGATGTGGCTGAGGGCTTGTATGTCACTTAGCGCTACACAGGGGAGCTACATGGTTAGAAATGAAGAGTTTGAGTGTCATTAATGTCTATATCACACAAATAAGTGAACATCTGAGAGGTCAGAGGAAAGTGTTTGAGTAGGAAATTGTGAATTACTTGCAAAATACAACACATGCTGTTAAACAGTCAATAGAGGAATTTATTAAAATACTGCAGGAGTGCGTGTCACAGCAGCTGCAGTTCCTCTTTCCCCTCTTGACGCTCACTTCATCTGTTGCTGGCTGTCAGCCATTATATACACAGAGTTACCAGTTTATTAATTACGCTTGTGCCATTTAGGTGAATGTATAATTATTATAACGACATGCTATAGTATGACTTTTTTTTTCTTTGTCCAATTTTTGTACATAATTTTCTGTCATTTATGGACAAACTATACAACTAATATGTACCAACAGACCATAATAAAGTTATTTTTAGGCATTTTAAAATTTGACCATTTTTGGCAAAAGATCAACACACTATAGTATGACTTTTTTTTTTTTTTTTTTTTTGACATCACATAATATGTTATTTTTCTGTCATTTCTGGACAAGCAATGTCCTAATATGAATCAACAGACTATAATAAAGTCATTTTAGCAGTTGTAGGCATTTTAAAATTTGACATCCCATCCCATCCCATAATTTGGTGTTTTTCTGTCATTTATGGACAAACTATACAACTAATATGTATAAACACATTATAATTAAGTGATTTTTAGCATTTTAGGCATTTTCAAATTTGACCATTTTTGACAAAAATCTACGTTGCTTTTTTAACAGAACATATGATGCATAAGACTGGTGTTATATAACTATTTATTTATTTGTATCTATTATTTATTTTTAAAGGTAAGCAACTGACTGATAGATACACTGATGCTCATTTTTTATTCCATTTAATTTATTTTGGTCAGAAATGTATTGATACTGAACATACAGTACTGATGATCCTTTATGCATTTAATTCATTTTTATTTTAACATTTTCAGAAATGAACTGATGATGAGCATACAGTACTGATATTTAGCCATTTAATTTATTTTGTATCTATTTTTCTCAGTATTCATTTCTAGAATTGGTTGATAATTTAAAACACTGTTCTCCATCTGTATCTCCATCAAAGATCACATATCTTCATATCAGTCGGGCTCTATCATTACAGGCGTACAAAATAAACTGGTAACTTGGTGCATGTAGCATGCAGAGTATCCCTCCTGTCTCTTCTTGACCCCGCCCACCCCAGTATGACCTATGACCCCACACTGCTCTGTCCAATAGACACCTCGTATACAGGCTCCTCCTATCAGGGAAACAGACACGAGACACACACAGAAAGCATAAATAACAAAAGGTGAAAACAACAGCGGCGCACAACAACAACAACAACAAAAACAACAACACACATTACAGAAGCATCACCACAGAATTACAACAAAAGAAGCGACGTACAAGACACAGAAAAACTTTGAGAAAGACATGCACCAAAGACAAAGAAGTTAGATGAACGGCCATCTAACGTCCGACAAAAAGGTTTGAAACACAAGAGCAGGAGGAGGGCCATCTGTGTCACAAATTAAACATATCTCAGGTAAAATGTTTCAGTAACTGTACAATGTAACTATGCAGTACATTTGAGCTTTATTTGTACTGAAAACTGTACCTTAAAACTTTTTTTTGTGCAATTGTTTAGTATTACCATTGAGTTGCATGTGCTTGACGTTTTATTGTTGTGCTTTTTGTTTAATTAAGTTAGTGTTTGTAATGAAATGTGCTCTATAAATTAAGCTGCCTTGCCTTTAGTGCTGCAAGGATTAATGGATAAATCAATATAAACAATGCTGGTGATCAATTAATAATTTAAGTAGAGCTAGAGTGATAAATCGGCCAAGTTGGTAACAAGAAACTCCATTACAGATGTAAAAAAAGGACAAATCTAACAATCAGAATCGAGATTGTTTCAAAATATATATTTTTACATTTTTATTTTTTAAATATCAACCAATATATTAGATCAACTCCATCTGAAAATATTAATATCTCAAAGATAATCCACTATGGGTCAGGGGACACATGTAAATGGCCAATTTTTCCTGATTTTAGCTTCTTAAACTCGAGTTTTTGGTTATTGTCTTGGTTTTATATCATTGCAAACTTTGCAAAAATCTTCAAAAATCATCAGAGAAAACTAACAGCTGAAATATGTTTCTATGAGCTTGTAAGTGACCCATTAATAATAACGGTAAAAAAAAAAGGATGTCTTGTCATGAAATAAAGCATAACCATCAAGGAATTGTGTGTTAATTTACATTTAAAAATTGCTTTGAGTTATCATTTTGTTAAAGAAGGAAAGTAAAAATAACATTTCTTTGACATTCTGCAGCTCCCTGATGTGTTAATATGGTTAAACAGCTCTATCTGGTGGCTAAACATGAACCAGGTATCTATAAAAGCATTTATATCATTCAATATTAGTTTTCAAGCAGAATTTAACTTGAATAAGTCTGTCAAAAGGTCATGTTGCTGCACACTGTTGTAGTAACCATGGTAACTGACCTGGTTGACCAGCCCGGTCGATGCGGCAACGTTCTCCACCCCCTCCACGCCCGCCTGTGACACCTCGTTGGCTCCGGCGACCACTGTGTCTCCAACGATGTTGGTCTGATCCACGGTCCTGTTGGCCACTGAACCGCACAGTACGGTACAGTTAGTGAGACAGAAACACACACACAACAACACACATTCACACACACACACACGCACACACACACACACTGACACTGTATATTGTCCTGACTGAGACTGATTTTCAGGGTCTCACTGAGCTCTGCTGCCTTTTAGATATTCCAAGATGTGACTCTAATACTCGAACCACTCTCACGCCTCAACAAACCAAATACACAAAGGCAACAAATATTACAGATATATCTGTTGACAGATTGTATCGGCCTATATCAGTATCTATGTATATGCTGTCTGATATGTGCTGGCATCAAAACTTTTTTTACAGAATATATCATGAAGAAAATGTTGCTTGGCATGATTTATAAACAGTAATGACGTTTATTTAGCCATTTATTTTATTCCTATTTATTCAAATAGTATTATTATTAATAATAATAATAATAATAATAATAATAATAATAATAATAATAATATTAATAATATTAATAATAATAATAATTATAAATATTATTATACAAACAATGTAATACATTGTTTGTATAATGTATAACAATGTTAAATATTATTTAATACAGTTTTACGCTTGCAAATTTACCCAGAGAGCTACTTTCTCAGAGTGGGGAAAATTGGTGCACAATCCATATTAAAAAATGTCTATTTTAATTCCAGCTAAAAAAATGACTATATCGGTTATTGGTGAATTTTCCCCTGTAAAATCAGTTTTGGCATCGGTCTCAAACACCCCATATCAGTCGGGCTCCGACAAATACGATCCAATTGGAGGCAGAGTAAGGTGGGTCATGACTTCCCAACCTTATACTCTATAACGGGAGTGGGAAGGTTAAGCAAGACGGTGGCGTTCTCAGGTTGTCCCTCGCTGTTGCACGGCATACGATACATACCATTAGTGACGAGCATGAACCCTTAAGCATCTGAAGGAGGCACACCAAGCTTTATACTAACTCTGGAGTGCTCCGAAACTCAGGTGACATAGTATAAAGAGCAACAAAGTTTGCATAGGGTGGATGACTTAATTGCATTTACTACTTTACTTAAGTCTGTCATTTTTAGTGACAAATGTTGTTATTTTCGCTTAAACCATGATCTTTTCCCAAACCTAACCATGCAGTTTTGTTTGAATTAAGGAGTTTTAAAACTGCAACCCTAGTGGAGCATCATAGTTTTGATACATGGGCTTTCCAGTGCTTTAAAAAAGTGACCCCAAAGGACTTCCTGACCATGGTTTCTTATGTGACAAGTCGGGAACTGACTGGTTAACCAGATGTCAAATCATCCAGAAGTTGTTTCTGAATCACCTTAGACAGGAAATAGTTCTCCAATCTGTTTTTTTAGATTTAGTTTGTCTTGTGTTCTTTAGTGCAGTGTCTTTTTGCCTCATTATGAGCCGTAATAAGCTCGTTACTGCCCCCTGACACCAGAGGACAGAAAACACTTGGTGAAAACAGCCACAGGGGGCAACAATGAGCCCACAGCACGTCCCGAAAACAAACGTCAACAAGTGACAGAAATATGACATTTATAATGTATCTGAAATTATTTCAAACAGCTTTTTTTAGTTTTACATGAAAAAAAAAACGCTAACTGATTTGTTGGAATGGAAACCCATGATTTGGATTCAGACACCTGTGAGATCACAAAAATGCACCGGAAGATGACAACCACTGCTGGATAACAGGTAAAAAATAATGTCTTGTCTTAAATTTTACTCTAAGAAGATTATGTGTCTTGAGCGCAGAGAAGCAGGTTCTCTACTTACCTGTGTTTACTGATGAAACAACTCCCTCCTTTGTCTTACTGCCTGAGGATCAAAGAGAGATTACAATCAAATTCATGAGCATAACTCACTGAATCCTGCTTTAATAATAATAAAAAGGAATTTACAATTCCTGATTTTTGTAGCTTTTGTTGAATAGTCATTTCATAATCAAATTTGCATTTTTTTATTGATTTATTTTGTATTTTCTGAGGATTTTTTTTGTCTTATAATCAGTATAATGATTAGGATGCAACAAGACATTTTTTATTATTATTAATCAATAAATCAAAATGAATCTTACACTGAACTGATGAAAAATTCATGTTGTAGTGATAAGAGAATAAACTTAATATTTAATTAAATGTAATTAATATTGGACATAATAGTTTATCTTGTAAAAAAAAGAAGTAAAATGCCATATTTCAAATTTCACTTTGCTTTAAAAGTACACATTTCATACAATTTAATTGCCACAAAGCTGTGAAATATCAAAATTGCTATGTTGCATATTTATCCTTCCATTTTGAAACATTTTTTCGCTGTTGTTGCCTCCACAGACTGTGGTATATCCCTCCTGCGGTCTTTCAGGTCAGCAGAATCCATTGCTCTTTCTAAAAATACATTTAAAGGCTCAGTGTCCTTTCAGTGTGACTGAAGCATTTCCCTGTTTTTTAAAAGTCAACATGGTCTTTTTTTTCATCTGCTTGGATTGTTTATTTTTCTGTTATCTTTCCCTTTAAACCCTGAGAACTCCTGTGTTGTCTCTATAAAGATAATTTGGTGTTTTATGTGAATATATTTGTTGGAAAACATACTGTGAACTGCACCACTTCTGTGCATCTCCCCCTCTGCTCAGCAGCACTGTGCTCATTATAGTATGATCCCAAGCAGATTAAATTGTGGTTATATAATCTGCCAGAGTGAGGGATAGGAAGGAGGGAAATCTCTGCTCTAAGAGATCAAAGGGAAGAATAGGAGTAAGGTAGAAACTAAGGAAGGAAAGGAAGAATAAACCTGCGGAATAACATGATTTTGTGCACACTGACTGTTCCCTCTATCACACAGATGCTACCATTATTCTGCATCCACCCATCCTCTGCTTCCCTTCATCTCTCTGCACGCTCCGTGTGCTACATGAGCCACGTGCCTGAGTACTGAGCAGTACTGCAGCACAGCCCAACACACACACATACACACACACTGCAATGACACAGCTTCTTTCTCCCAGTCAACAGAGGGAGCCACCTGAGTGTCACTGTGAATATCTGTATCTGAGCCTGTGGTGATCTGTCTGTCACCAGCCTAAAGAACAGACTGTACCTGAATGTGAAAGTGTCACTTAAATCATCAAACAAGATGCGGGCAGAAGCAGATGCAGTTCTGCAGGTGATGCACAGGACAAGAAAGCCATTTTGAAAATAATCCTGATAGTAAATGTCAATCCAGATCGAAAGCTTGCCTCAATAAATGAAGATTGCAGGGATTAGAGCGTGTGAATGCTTTTTCCTTTTATGAAATAATGTGCAAATATATGGCTTTAGTTGGGTTTTTCCAGAGGAGGATTTGTGCTTTAGCAGTCCTGATGAGATAAGCTCAGACATGTCCCAGATTGAATGAAAAACCCCATCAATGGTGGCAGTTTTTATGCTTTTTCATCAATGTGAAATATATCTAATATATATATGTACTGAGACATTAACATGCATAGAGTAAACTTACTACACACCCACACATGTACATGTGCAGAAGAGAGAACATGCTGATGTGTTAAGATCTCTTCCGTAAACTCAAAGAATTATTAAAATGCATAAAGAAAATGCATCATTGCGGATAGATCTTTTTTTTAATTAAATAGCTGCTTAAGCACCATCTCATTATCTGCAAAACTGCCTTAGGCAATACTGTAATATCAATGGAGAAAATCTGCCACTAGGACCCTTTTCTTACGTATTATTGATGAGTTAAGAGAAGAAAAATCTGATTTTGGGGAGATTTTAAGATATTACTAATTTAAAAAATGTAATATAATATAACACTTGAATAGAATTTACATAAAATGAGTTTGGAGCTGTTTGTGTTCACTGACTGGTATGATTTCTTTATTAAATCACAGAGCACGTCCAGCTGTCTGTCCAGGTCTGGCCTGTGTATGAGCAGCTGTGCGGACCTTGTTACTGTGTACCCACATTCACATGCTGACGTATGCACTCTGCTGCAGGCAGATACAGTGCTTTATCGTCGCCATCGACCCTCCTCACTTCAGCGATCACATCCCTTCTCCCTCTTCTGTTCCTCCGCGTGATCTGCATGCCCCTTTTCTCTTACTTTTCTCTCCATCTCTCAGTCAGTCCCCCTCCCTGCACCCTCTCCTTAACCTGTACTCTCTGGAACAACCAGGTTTCATTTTCCAGTGAGTGTCCTCCCTCCACCTCCATCATCCCTCCATGTCAACTCTCTTTCTGCCCCTCCATCTGTTCATACAGGAGCCACGAGACCAGAAGCTCAAAGCTTTTTCTGACATAACACCCCTCCCTTCTCTCTCCCTCTTTTCTCTCTCTCTCTCCATCCCTCCATCTTTTCCCCGGGATAGGTTGGTGGTGGCGGTGAGAGAGGGGTTGTTTTAAGAGCTGCGGGGGGAGGAAGGTGGTTAGTCATCAAAGCAGCACACACTGGCAGGCAAATCCTGCTGCTGCAACGCCACAAACGTGCACACACACGTTCGTGCACCAACACGGGGATGGGGTGAGGATGGAGGGGGGTGATGGGAGAGCAAATTGCTGCAGTGCTCAAGTGATCCTTGCCCTGTCTTCCTCACCTCCCTCCCCGTGCTTTCAGCTCAGGTCATTGACTCTTGCACGCATGCCGTTATATTATTTTTTTCCATTTTCCACCATCGTGATTAAGATTATAAAGCTGGTGTGTGACGGTCAGTCGGTGTGCAGAAAGGGACGGACTGCAGACGACGACAAAGACTTCCACTCCGCTAACTCCTCACCCACCCTCCTACTTTTTACACCCCTCCCCTTTCAGGCGGCCTAAAAGCCTGGTGCTCGAGGTAACCTTGAGATGTGACGCATTTGCTGCTTAAGCCAATATAACAGTACAAGGGAACCACAGTGTGACAGAAAAAGCATCTACAGCGTAATTAACATTTAAAATCTCTGTCTGTCCTCACGTACTTCTGTTGCAAATCTGTACATTTATAGTAAAACATCAGGGAATATACCCAAACATGCACGGTAGACTATTAAATATAGGTCAACTCTACTCTGTAAATTAAAAAAGGCAGATAAACTGAGTCTCTGGGGACTTCATCGCTGCACTGAGTCCATCACCGGACGTCCCTCTGCAAGCTGCTCCACAAACCAGTCAATGAATAAAATACGACTTGAGCTTGAGCATCACGAGATCCTGCAGAATCCCTCGTTCCTCTCCCCTTCTATTCTTTTTCTCCCTGACAGACAGACCAGCCCACCACCAGCTACTGTCCTGCTACCCAATTACAACTTTCTCCATGAGAGTCCCCCTCCTCACGCTGTCAATCCTTCACTCTTTCAGACCCCCACCCTCTGCCCTGCACCAGTCCTGCAGCAGTATCCTGCCAGTGCTCTCTCCATCGCCTCCTTTCTTCCTCTCCTTCTCCTCCTCCTCCCTCTCCTCTGTTCCTGTCGCTTCTCACAAGTGTCCCAGACATGGACACCCATGGGACCCCAACCCCAAACGGTGCAAAAACACATGATGCAACCACACCGAAAGATGAGCGTATCGCCCCTCAAACTTACCAGTTTTTCCTTTTTTAATTCAACTCGGTGCAGGTCCACAGACCAGATGTGTTACATACCTACATACATCACCCCTTCCTTGGTCTTGGCTGCTGCCTCCTCCATGCCAGCTTTGGTCTTCTCTGCGGCGGCCACCACCCCCTCCTTGGCCATAGAGAACCCCTTCATCAGTACATCCATCTTGGGCGACGAGACGGCTGGGCTCCCCTGCTCCAAACGGGCCTGGCTGGCTGGTTGGCTGGCTGGCTGGTGCTTACAGTGAGCGTGCAAGAAGAGATGATGTGAGATGTGAGAGTGTGTGTGTGTGTGTCTGTGTGAGTAAGCGTGTGTGCCAGTGGCTCCTCCTCTCTTCGGTGATACAGCAGAGGGCTGAGAGGACTGCACAGCAGGGCTACAGCACGCAGACTGAGAGACAGAGGGGGGAGGAAACAGCCTGTATGCACAAGATGGAGCGAGGAGGAGGAGGAGGAGGAGGAGGAAGAGGAGGAGGAGGAGAAGGAGGAGGAGGAGGAGGAGAGACGGCCGGATGCTGCAGCATTTTCAAGTCATGCTGCAACCCCCGCGCCTCAGCCACACCTCCACCTGTCATCCATCTTTCTCCTGATGACTCTCACTCATGCTCCATGCAGCCTCCAGCTTGCTTTTTTACATATTTTGATTGGCAGATTGTTCCGGACACACCTTTCTATATGCCGAGCTTGTGATCACTGTTACATAACCAGCAGCGCCTCGGTGTTGGAAGCAAAGAGGATTTTTCACATCATATGCCTTGTGAGATATTATCATGTAATCTATAATCACAAAGCTAGTCCCAACAATAACTCCTCCTTCTTTTTCTGATAGTATTCCTGGATGTTATTGCACTGCATGTTTTGTGTGTATTTATTTGGAACTGAATAACGAGAGAAAAAGAGAGCACCTGCAGCCATTAGTATTCATGTGAGGAGGAGAGAAAAATGCTTCGTCATCTCCACCTGAATGAGTCACGACCCTCCTCCCCCTCCCCCGACATCATCCCATTTCGCCCAGACGTGCCAACTCAGCAGCACAGCAATTTCGTGGCTAAATCTGACCACGAATATCTTTTTGTTTAATTCAAAAATGGCAAAGCAAGCAGAGATATATAATATGGAACACAATGAAGAATACAATGCTGGAACTCTTTTTTTCCCTTTTCTTTTTTTTAATTTGCATTGGTCCATATACCTGATAAAATAAAGGTGAGAGGAGCGATGTGATATATTTGGAACAGTGCTATTTGCAGAGAGGAGGAAGTCTGGTATTTACAGTCTAGTTTTACAGAATGACACTGCCCTCTGGTGGCCTAAACACATACAACATCATGACGCAGCAGTATGGCTGCCTGACAGTTCTCGTTAGACATGTAAAGGAATATTAAAGCATTTATTGGACAAATTTCAAGGTTTAAAGTCTTAAATCAAGTATGTAAGGAGGCCAGTATCAAAGTGATTTTTTAATTTATATTAAAAGGGTAGAATGACAGAAGTGACTTGGGATAAGGAAGCCACAATGAACTGAGTTTTTTGGAAGTGGTGAACATTGCTATGGTTTCATTAAACGAGAAATATGTGGATTGTTTAATAATTGTTTATATATTAGTATATTTTATTATTATTTTTGCATTGGCCAAGCTATACACGGTTTATCATAGAAAATGTAAAAACAGCCATTATTGACGGATTTTAACTATCTCTCCTTGAATGGATCAGAAGTTATGAACGTTTCTGTTAGAAAAAGTAACCATATTGAAGGTTGAAATTGTGATATTTCTGCCAAATCACTTTATTCTACATGTGTCATTTAAAACATCACTTAAAACCATTTGTAATAACCAGATCCTGTTTAAAACATTCAATTCTGCTCCTCAGCGACACTAAAGCCATGATTGATTCTGCTGAGATGAACGGTCAAATAACAAATATTCACTGAAAATCTGTTTACACAGAGCTGAGAGGAGAGGACAGGAGAGGTTGCAAGTAAATGTTGTAAAAGTTCATGTATAGCATGTGGAAAGCCAATTTTTTCCTCCCTATTTTCATGGCACTTGTGGGCACTCCAAAATTAGTTGTAATTATACATTGCATATTGTTCACAATAAAAAAATAATTTAACAGAGTAATTCGACTTTCTTTTATGATTTATTTCATAACTATGTTATTCTGCACGAAATACATTTTTCAGTTGTTCCCACCTCTAGCCATGATTGTGCCAATTCCATAGAGCTGCAGGACTTATAGAGTGCTGTGAAAAATAAGGCCACAGTGAATAAAAAGTAAAAAGACTGATTGACCCTAAATGACTGAGTAAATGAGTATATTGCCATTACTTGTTAACATACTGTTAGTCACAAAGTCTTACAGTACATACAAAGTACCTGCGGTTTTTCGAACTCCTCCAAGGCAATTTCATCGTTTTGCACCAAACTTTGCACACAGCATCTATGGACCCAAAGTTTTGTATAATAATGCACAGACTATCCCTTTAATCCTCATACAGTGTCTGAAGGAGGACTCTTAACTGATATGTATAAGTTAGAAGAGGCAGGTAGCAATGGTGGAAAGTAACTATGTACATAAGAAAAAAAAAGTTTAAAAAAAAAGTTTAAAAAAAAAAAGTTTAAAAAAGAAGGTTAAAAAAAAAAGTACTAATACCACACTGTGAAATGACTCCACTCCGCTCATTTTAACTACCTAATAAACTTTTAAGTGGTTTAATTTATGAAAATGGGTAATAATTTTAAATGTATCATGTTTTTCATTTTAAATCTTGACCTGAAAAGTAATTAAAGCTGTCAGCTAAATGTAGAGGAGTAAAAAGTACAATATGTGCCTCAAAATGTAGTGGAGTAGAAGTATAAAGTTACATAAAATGTACATAAAAGTACCTCAAAATTGTACTTTAAGTCCAGTACTTGAGTAAATGTACATAGTTACTTTCCACCATTGCTACCTGCCTCTTCTAACTTATACATATCAGTTAAGAGTCCTCCTTCAGACACTGTATGAGGATTAAAGGGATAGTTTGTGCATTATTATACAAAACTCGTGTTAGAATAATTTGAATATTCTACGTTGTTTAAAATGAAATGATTACTGTGTCTCTCTTTTTGCATTTGCTGTTTGTCTCCACGGTCATCAAAGGTCACTATGCATGCGTAATTCACTAAACCTTGATAATATCTATCTCTATGCATTTATATTAATCAGGCGATATGATTTTGATACAATGATTATGTTTGTGTGTTAATGTTGATTTAGAAACTGTGATTACTTTAATTACATATATTCCATTTGCTTAAACTGATTAAGATTCTATAATCACAAATAATATTATCGTCTGTTTTATATTTTTTAGACTTTAAAATAACAAGTAGACATTGAAGAATCTTTTGGCTCCTGTTATATCTCTGTTGAACATAACAAGGCAGAATGTTTGTCATAACAAGTTTGCTAGCAGGTCCAGGCACGGCCTTGTTCCAGGCAGCAAGATTGTTGCCCGGTGGCTTGACGTGTCCCTGTATTGATTAAGACTGGCGAATCAGCGGATGAAGAAGGCGGCACTTCCTGGAAGAAATCTACCTTCATTATATAATAAACATTGTTAGTTTTGGAACTAGGTTTTTTTTTTCCAGGGGAAGAGACCTGGTTCAGACTTCATGACCTGTAACCAGTCTGTGTGTATCAGGGACAGTTAAAAAGTGAACCCAGAGCTCTGTAACTTCACATTTCTTGACGTATTGTAATAAACTTTTGTTAAACTGAGAACTTGGACGTCTCCTGCTCATCATTCCCCATCAACGACTGCGCAGAAATAATTGGTGAGGATTTTTTGTTGTTGGAATCAGATTATTCAATTTTCAGGGTTTCCTCATGCAATTTTTCTAACACTTGGTACAATTATTGTCAATGTCCTCCTAAGGATAACCCTTTAAGGTTTTATTGATCGGGCCGAGGTGGCACTATGGTGGCAGTCTAATTTCATATTTGGTACCGTGACCACACTATAACACTTAAGGCAATGAAATTCATAGGGGTGGTGTAGACTGGCCCCTGTAACGCACACACCCCGACGGCAACCTCTCATTGAAAAATAAAAACTCAGTCAACCAAATAGTAAAGTGGTCTAGCAGACTGGTTGGTGAGCCACAGCTCAACGTGGAGACCTTGTACACAAAACAATTACAGCGCATTACTGGTTCAATTTTAAATGACAGTTCCCATCCATTGCACACAGAGTTTCAGCTCCTCCCCTCTGGGCGTAGGTTTACAATCCCTAGGTTTAGAACAAATAGACACAAAAACAGTTTTGTCCCTGCTGTGCTTTGCACAGGTGTTTATTTATTGTTGCTTTTATGTATGTATTTACTATTTCTATATATACATTTTAACCTTTATCTACGTTTTTACAGCCTAAACAAGTTTCATTTTATTTTTTCATTTTATTTTGCTGTTTTATTTTGTTTATTTTTCTGTCTTCTTTTTTTATTGCTATTCGTATTTTAGTTCACATCAATATCTAAGTATAGTCTGGACCTGTAAGAACTTTTAATAATTTTTTATTTTAATTTTTTTTAAATTTTATTTAACTTGTCATTTCTTAACTCCCACTGTCTTAAGTTGAATGATGTGTGATATGTGCCTCTTTTGTGTGTGTGTATGAGGACTCTATACTGCAAACAAAATCTACCTATGGGTACAAATAAAGTAAATAACATAGATAAAAAGATTTTAAAAAAAACATGATAATGATAATGAATTTCATTTTTATTTTTTTATTGTTTTTTATTTTATTTTTTAATTTTTTTAATTTTTTGTAAAAAAAATATTTTTTTAATTTTTTAAATTTTTTTTTAATTTTTAAAAATTATTTTATATTTTTTTATTTTATTATTTTTAATTATTTTTTTAATTATTATTTTTTCTTCGCTTCTGCGCATGCGCGGCCCCAGTGCACCTCTGCGCATGCGCGGCCTTGGTTCGCTTCTGCGCATGTGCGAAAGCCACGCATGCGCAGTAGCGCACCGGAGCCGCACATGCGCAGTAGGGCACCGGGGCCGCACATGCGCAGTAGCGCACCAAGGCCGCACATGCGCAGTAGGGCACCGGGGCCGCACATGCGCAGTAGCACACCAAGGCCGCACATGCGCAGTAGCACACCGGGCCCGCACATGCGCAGTAGCGCACCGGGGCCGCACATGCGCAGAAGTGTAGGAAAAAAATTAAATGAAAAAAATAAATAAAATTAAAATAAAAAAAATATTTTAAAAAAATTATTAAAAAAATGCGCAGAAGTGCAAGAAAAAAATTAAATGAAAAAATAAAAATAAATAAATAAAATTAAAAATTAAAAAGTAAAGAAGTAAAAAGGGCAGTGGTGGAAAAAGTTTTCAGATCATTTACTTCAGTAAAAAGTACTAATACCACACTGTGAAATGACTCCACTCCGCTCATTTTAACTACCTAATAAACTTTTAAGAGGGAGAATCAAGATGGCGGAATGAACAGCTGCGTTTTTAGCAGGGTCTGAAAGAAAAATTTAATTTCGTCCTAAAAAGCGTCATTCTAGATCAAACAACTAACCGAAAGTAACATTCAGAAAATAACAACACTATAAAGAAAGTTTGAAGACTTCAGCTGTGAAAAAGAAGACGTTAATCTGACTGACGATATGGATAAGGCTACACGACAAGCTAGCGTACGGGACCATGACTATAACTTGGCAGTACTCAAAGAGGCGTGTGATGATGAAGACATCCAAGAGATGGAAGACATGGAAGAGGGCACGGTCATTCTTTTGAATGAACACACACCGCTTCCCAGTCCTGATCCTAAAAGACTGAAGAAGAGAGACATGAAAACGAGAGAGAGAGAAAGAGAAGCTAACGTGAGTAACGACAGCATCTACGAAGCTATTCAAAAAGTCCTGCAGAGATTTGACACACAGGACGAGCGTCTCAAGAGCTTTGAACTTCGCATAGAGGCTAACACACAAGCGGTTAAGGAAAACAAGGAGGAAATTGAAAAAAATGCAAAAACAAATAACCTCTCTGAAGAAAGAAAACAGCAATTTGACAGAAATGTGCAGAGAAAATGCCAGATACAAGAGGAGATGGGATCTGAGGCTACTGGGCTTGCCGGAGAAAGACAACGAGGATTTAAAGAGGTTGTAATCGGGATCCTGACCAGGGTGATTCCAGTGGCAGTGGACAAAATCCGAGAGTTGGTAGACACGGTTCATCGCCTGGGCAAGAAAAATGATGCAGCGCACAACAAAATGCCTAGGCCCATCATCATTCAGTTTGCAACGCGGACGGCCAGGAACGACATCTGGAAGAAGTCCAAAGATGCAAGAGTATGCAAAGAACTGAACATTCACTTCAGGGAGGACTTTTCTAAAGAGGATCGAGAGGCCAGAGCCAAGTTGTGGCCGAGAGTGGAAGAGGCCAGGCGTAACGGCAGAAAGGCTTTCCTGAAAGAGGGATATGCTGTCATCGATGGAATAAGAGTTGAGCTCTAATAAATGGACAAAAAGACAAATGTCTTAATCTCAGGTAACCTGGAGTGACAACAACAGATCTGATGTTTTACAGTATAATCTAAATTTATATTAGATAAGTTCAGAAATCAGAAAAATGTTGTTTTTTTGTTGAAAAGTTGTTTTCAGTGGAGAAATAGTTTTGAAAGTTGATATATTTTTATGTTCAAGCAAAATATTAGACTCAAATAACAAAAAATGTTAGTTAAGTTGCATTAAGGAGAAAAAAGAATAACAAAGGTTATCACAGCTCTTTTTGGTTTATTAATTTTTCAAAAAGGATATACTTTAACTTTAACTGTAGAAGAAGTTGATTTAAAGCACTTTTGGGGGTTGGTTTAATGAATATTTGCAATATAGGACTACATAAACATTCCTGCGTCTAGTAGGGTTTAAAGGCGCGTTCTAACAGGAGTTTTTGGAGTTATAAATGTCAGTATCTTTTGTTTCTATAAATGTAAGAGGTTTAAAAAATATTGTCAAACGCAAGGCTATTTTTTTATTTTGTAAGGAACAACAGGCAAATTGTTTTTTTTTTTACAAGAAACACACTCAGGGACAGCAGACGAAAAATTTTGGAAACCGCAATGGGGAGATGAAATCCTTTTCTCTCATGGAACTTCTCACTCTGCCGGAGTGATGGTGCTTTTCAACAAATTTCCAGGAAAGGTAATTGAACACAAAATTGATACAGGTGGACACTGGCTTATAATGGTAGTAGAGATGCATGATCACAGGTATATTTTACTTTGTGTGTATGGTTATAATAACAGAACAAATAATAGGGTCATGATGACAAGTGTAGGGTCGCTCATAAACAATTGGAAAGCTACTTTTATAACAGAGAAAGTGGTAATGGGAGGTGACTTCAACATAGCTCCCGATTCATGGCTTGATCGTAAACCCCATAGAGGACAGCAACCTGAATATGATGATATTTTAACTAATATATGTACGTCAACAAATACAATTGATTACTGGAGATTATCAAATCCCACCTCAATAAAATACACTTGGACTAATTCTGCAGATAGTAATCAACGGTCAAGATTAGACTATTGGTTAATATCTCAGACAATATGGAAAGATGTTCTAAAATGTGAAATTTCAATATCGCCCCTAACAGATCACTGCATGATTGAATTATCATTAAAAATAATCCAGCATCCCAAATCATCAGAAAATACTTGGAAATTTAATAATAGTTTATTACTAAACGAGGGATTCTGTAAACAAGTTAAAATCCTTTTTCAAAGTGTGAATAAACTTGACATGTCACATGAATAAATGGGAATGGTTCAAATTCGAGCTTAAACAGTTAGCAATTGTGACAGGAAAAAGAATTTCACAAACAAGAAAACACAAACAAAAAGAATTAATTCTAAAAATAAATAAAATATGTGAAAAAACTGAAACAACACCAGAGGAAAAGGCTGAATTGAATGCCCTTCAAGTCAAACTAGACGATATGTACAGGGAAAAAGCTAATGGGGCGTTTATAAGATCAAGAGCCAGATGGATAGAACTAGGAGAAAAAAATACGTCATACTTCTATGGATTAGAAAAACACAGACAGAGTAAAAAGAGAATAAATAAACTTAAGAAAGATGACACTATTACTGATGACCAAAAACAGGTAAATGACGAAATATGGCTTTTTTATAACAATTTATACAAATCCAATTTCCAAAAAGAAGACTGTGACATACTATTTGAAACAGTCAAAGACAACATAAAAATGTTAAATGAAGAAGATAAAAAAATATTAGACGAGAATTTAACGACATCAGAACTGGAAAGTGCACTAAAACAGATGAAGAATGGAAAGTCACCAGGAATAGATGGTATAACATCAGAATTTTATAAACACTTTTGGATTGACATTAAAGATCTATTACATAAAGCCTTTTTGGAGTGTATAGAAAAAGGATGCTTATCCCCCACAATGAAAACTGGTTTGATAACACTATTACCCAAACCTAATAAAGACTTACTGAACCTAGACAACTGGAGACCTATAACTCTTCTTTGTAACGACTACAAATTAGTAGCGCTTGTATATGCAAATCGTCTTAAAAATGTATTGGTCAATCTGGTCGATGAGTTTCAGTCAGCCTTCATTAAAGGTAGACATATACACAACAATGTGAGATTAATATTGGATATGTTAGACTATCAATCGCTTATTGATTCAGAAAGTCTCATACTTTTCATAGAATTTTTCAAAGCCTTTGACTCTGTAGAACACTTTTTTTCACATCTTTTCTGATTCAGACACTAAAAAAATTTGGATTTGGTGAAAAGTTTTGTAAAGTGATCGGAATGTTTTATAAAGAAATAATCAGCTATGTTTCTCTTAATCCAGGAATGACCCCTAGAATAAATATCTCTCGCGGGATCAGACAAGGCTCTCCCATATCACCGAAACTCTTCATTCTTTGCACACAGATGTTGGCGTATCTGATAGTAAATAACCAGGATTTTAAAGGGATTAATATCTTTGCTTATGAATTTCGCATTAGTCAATTCGCGGATGATACGGATTTCTTCTTAAAGGACAAATCAGTTGTCGGTAAAGCATTGAGCATTATCTCTCTTTTTTCCAAAGCATCTGGTCTGACTATAAATTTAAAGAAAAGCGAAATACTACCATTATATCCTTGTAAAGATACACAAATAATGTCCATCCCTGTTAAATCCGAAGTTAAATATTTAGGCATTAAATTAATAAAAGAGATTAAAAAAAGGGAGGAAAAGAATATGAATGAAAAATTAGAAAATATGAAAAAACCTTAAATCATTGGCTAAAGAGAGATTTATCCATTTTTGGTCGTAACCTATTATCCAAGTCTGAGGGGATATCAAAATTGATTTATCTATGTTACTCGATGTACGTGGCTCCTAAAAACATCAAAAAGGCAAACTCCATAATATATAACTTCATATGGAGAAACAAAACGCATTATGTTAAAAAATCACAACTGGTTAAAGATTATAAGAAAGGAGGTTTGAAAACACTGGACTTTGAGTCAATGGTAGGAGTCTTTAAAATAAACTGGATAAAAGCTTTTATATCACAGACAAATTCAATCTGGTTTCACATCCCCAGAAATATTTTTAAGAAAATGGGAGGGTTGGATTTTCTGTTAAAATGTGATTTTGAAACTACAAAACTGCCTGTGAAGCTATCTGAATTTCATAAACAAGTATTGTACTATTGGAAGATGATATTTTCCCATAATTTTACTCCACATGGCTCCACATTGTGGAATAACAGAGCAATTACGATAAATAGGAAAACTGTCTTCAAACAGGATTGGTTTGAAAAAAAGGTGATTTTTGTTTTAGATCTGATGGATGACCAAGGAAATTTCATACATTTTAATACCTTTAAAGAAAAATATGATGTTCAATGTTCTTATAGAGAATTTAGCAGAATATGCAAAGCAATACCTCTTGCTCTGGCACAATTAATACAAAACACACTTTCTCATTCAAGATTACAAGCGGCCATGCCAGAATTAAAAATTGATAAATTGCATATCAGTGATAGAAAATGTAACAACCAATTTATTGGGAAAGTGTTCAAATGTAAAACTTTTCATGATTATACTAGAACTGCAAAAATCAGAATAAACAATGAATTATGCAACACAGATAAATACTTCAAATATCTAAAATGGCCAATTCCACCAAAAGCAAAAGAAGTACAGTATAAAATTATTAACAGTTATTACCCTACAGCTGAAACTCTCAAGAAAAGATTTGGTTTTGAGGTTGAAGCTTGCGTTTTCTGTCTTGAGGAACCCGAAACTATTGGACATCTATTTAATTCATGTAGAGTCACAAGTCATTTTTGGCAGAACCTGCATAATTGGTTAAGTACTACAATGGATAATATTACACCTTTCAATATGAACCAAATCCTAGTGTACAAGGAAGATATCGCTAAAGAAACATCTGACATGATTAATGTCATCATGATTATGGGAAAATATCATATTCATACATGTAAATGGAGAAATCAAAGACCTTCACTAATATGTTTCAAAAACGAACTTAAAATATTTTACTCCTCTTTATTAGTTTTAGCTAAAAAATATGGACCAATAAAAAAACTTTGCAATGATTTATCAAAGTTTTTTGATGATTGGCTGGATGAAGTGTCAAGGTCTTAAATGACGTGATGATGTATTTTTGGGCACCTTTTCATGGGGTCAGAATGTGAGTGGTGTGGTGAGAGGGGTTGTCTCAGCGATGAAGAGGATCTGTCTGTATTGTTGCCTGTACTTATTATTTATCTTATTTTCTAATGTCATAGTTTATTTTTATACTTTTATATCTCTATTGGAGTTTGTATCTATGTCCACTTGACCTACTGAGATGATAGTTTTGTTGTTTATTTAACTCTTTGCCTTGCAGAATGTTGTATTTGTTTTTGTTCTTTGTATTTTTTGGGGGAATGGGAGATTCTTGATTGATCTTGTAATTATAGTAGTGTGCAATAAAGTTTAAAAAAAATAAAAATAAATAAACTTTTAAGTGGCTTAATTTATAAAAATGGGTAATAATTTTAAATGTATCATGTTTTTCATTTTAAATCTTGACCTGAAAAGTAATTAAAGCTGTCAGCTAAATGTAGAGGAGTAAAAAGTACAATATGTGCCTCAAAATGTAGTGGAGTGGAAGTATAAAGTTACATAAAATGTACATAAAAGTACCTCAAAATTGTACTTTAAGTCCAGTACTTGAGTAAATGTACATAGTTACTTTCCACCATTGCTACCTGCCTCTTCTAACTTATACATATCAGTTAAGAGTCCTCCTTCAGACACTGTATGAGGATTAAAGGGATAGTTTGTGCATTATTATACAAAACTTGTGTTAGAATAATTTGAATATTCTACGTTGTTTAAAATGAAATGATTACTGTGTCTCTCTTTTTGCATTTGCTGTTTGTCTCCACGGTCATCAAAGGTCACTATGCATGCGTAATTCACTAAACCTTGATAATATCTATCTCTATTCATTTATATTAATCAGGCGATATGATTTTGATACAATGATTATGTTTGTGTGTTAATGTTGATTTAGAAACTGTGATTACTTTAATTACATAATTTCCATTTGCTTAAACTGATTAAGATTCTATAATCACAAATAATATTATCGTCTGTTTTATATTTTTTAGACTTTAAAATAACAAGTAGACATTGAAGAATCTTTTGGCTCCTGTTATATCTCTGTAGAACATAACAAGGCAGAATGTTTGTCATAACAAGTTTGCTAGCAGGTCAGGGCACGGCCTTGTTCCAGGCAGCCATATTGTTGCCCGGTGGCTTGACGTGTCCCTGTATTGATTAAGACTGGCGAATCAGCGGATGAAGAAGGCGGCACTTCCTGGAAGAAATCTACCTTCATTATATAATAAACATTGTTAGTTTTGGAACTGGGTTGTTTTTTTTTCCAGGGGAAGAGACCTGGTTCAGACTTCATGACCTGTAACCAGTCTGTGTGTATCAGGGACAGTTAAAAAGTGAACCCAGAGCTCTGTAACTTCACAATTCTTGACGTATTGTAATAAACTTTTGTAAAACTGAGAACTTGGACGTCTGCTGGTCATCATTCCCCATCAACGACTGCGCAGAAATAATTGGTGAGGATTTTTTGTTGTTGGAATCAGATTATTCAATTTTCAGGGTTTCCTCATGCAATTTTTCTAACACTTGGTACAATTATTGTCAATGTCCTCCTGAGGATAACCCTTTAAGGTTTTATTGATCGGGCCGAGGTGGCACTGTGGTGGCAGTCTAATTTCATATTTGGTACCGTGACCACACTATAACACTTAAGGCAATGAAATTCATAGGGGTGGTGTAGACTGGCCCCTGTAACGCACACACCCTGACGGCAACCTCTCATTGAAAAATAAAAACTCAGTCAACCAAATAGTAAAGTGGTCTAGCAGACTGATTGGTGAGCCACAGCTCAACGTGGAGACCTTGTACACAAAACAATTACAGCGCATTACTGGTTCAATTTTAAATGACAGTTCCCATCCATTGCACACAGAGTTTCAGCTCCTCCCCTCTGGGCGTAGGTTTACAATCCCTAGGTTTAGAACAAACAGACACAAAAACAGTTTTGTCCCTGCTGTGCTTTGCACAGGTGTTTATTTATTGTTGCTTTTATGTATGTATTTACTATTTCTATATATACATTTTAACCTTTATCTACGTTTTTACAGCCTAAACAAGTTTCATTTTATTTTGCTGTTTTATTTTGTTTATTTTTCTGTCTTCTTTTTTTATTGCTATTCGTATTTTAGTTCACATCAATATCTAAGTATAGTCTGGACCTGTAAGAACTTTTAATAATTTTTTATTTTAATTTTTTTTAAATTTTATTTAACTTGCCATTTCTTAACTCCCACTGTCTTAAGTTGAATGATGTGTGATATGTGCCTCTTTTGTGTGTGTGTATGAGGACTCTATACTGCAAACAAAATCTACCTCTGGGTACAAATAAAGTAAATAACATAGATAAAAAGATTAAAAAAAACATGATAATGATAATGAATTTCATTTTTATTTTTTTATTGTTTTGTTTTTTTGTCAAATGTGTTTATTGAGCTTTTTATACAATAACATAACAACAACAAGACAACAATAACACTCAGTACAACATTGGTCTAGACAATCGATACACATTTACATCTCGCATACACCCGACAACGTGATACAGGCGGAGAGCTAGAGGCTAGCCAAGGGCAACACTTGAGAGCACTGAAGCCACAGTAGAGTCAGAAAAGTGAAGATATGGAGTCCAAATGTCCATGAAGTGTCCCTCTGAAGAGTGAAGCAGACAGGTCAGGTATTCAAGGGGAAAACATTCCATAATTATCTTATGCCAGTTTGATTTAGTGGGGGGTTTGTCACTTATCCAGGACAAAAAGATGTTCTTCCTTGCTGCATATGTGAGGATATTATACAATCTGGCAGAGTTAGCATCCACAATATTATCTTGACTGGGGTAACCCAGGATTAAAGAAAGAGGGTCCATGTACAACACAACACCAAATATATTTTCAAGATCTTGCAGAACATCCATCCAGTATGCCTGAATTTTAGGACAAGACCAGACACAGTGAGTGTAGGTGCCCACTGAGATTTTACATTTTAAACATGCAGGTGAGAGTTGAGAGTTCATTTTATGTCTTTTGTTAGGGGAGATTTGTAAACGGTGCACAATCTTAAATTGCAGCAATCTGGCACGGTTACACACAGATATTTTCTTTGTTTGAGCCCATATCTTAGTCCATTTATCCCCATCAATATCTATACCAAGTTCACCTTGCCACGTCTGCATTACATCCTGTACATTTATCACATCAGTCTGGCTTAAGACATTGTAAAAGCGAGTAATAGATTTCTTAGCTGGGCCAAGGAGGAGTAATTGTTCAACTGCAGATACAGTGGCATCACTATTGAGAGTAGTTCTCCTGTTTATAAAGTCTCGAATCTGCAGGTATTTAAAAAAGTCATGCCTAGGGAGATTATACTTGTCTTTATGGAGTCTAGGAGGGGGTTAAAATTGGCCTTAAACATTTCATGAAACAAAGGTGTGATGTGAATGCCCAGGTAGACAAAGCCTGTTATGGACCATTTAAATGGGAATGAGGGTAGTGTATAAGTTCTTTCCCTAAGGCTTCCCATTGGCATAGCTAAAGATTTTGAGAAATTTATTTTGTAGCCCGAAAAGCATCCAAACAAAGTGATTACATCAACAAGACGTGAAACAGAAGTTTCAGGCTCCAGCACATAAAGCAATACGTCACCCGCGTAAAGAGAAATTTTATGTTGGATCCCACCCACTTTTATGCCAATTATTTCAGGGTCTTGCCTTATGGCCTCAGCGAGAGGCTCTATTGCGAGGGCAAAAAGCGCAGGACTGAGAGGGCAGCCCTGACGCGTTGAGCGATGAAGTGGGAAGTTGTCAGATCTATAGCCATTGGTGATGACTGCGGCCATGGGATTTTTATATAATAATTTGACCCATCTAATAAAATTGTCTCCCAGATTAAATTTATGTAAGACATTAAACAGATATGACCATTCGACACGGTCGAATGCCTTTTCTGCATCTAATGAAATAACCATGCTATCAATTTCCTGCGTTTGACAAATATTGATAATATGCAGAAGCCTTCTGACATTGTAGCTAGAATTTCTACCCTTGATAAAGCCTGTCTGATCCTCTCTGATGAGAGAAGGTAGAACTTTCTCGAGACGTAATGCCAATGTTTTGGATAGTATTTTAATGTCCTGATTCAAAAGAGCAATAGGCCTATATCCTGCGCAGTCCTCAGTGGACTTTCCTTTTTTTAAAATTAAGGTGATATCGGCTTCTCTTAATGAATGGGGGAGGCTACCAGTGATAAAAGAATGTTCCAACATTTCCAAAAAGGGGTCTATAAGCACATCTTGAAATTCTCGATAAAGTTCACTGCTCAGGCCATCAGGCCCTGGTGCCTTGCCTGACTGCAGGCCTTTAAGTGCTAACAAGGCCTCTTCCCTGGAGATGGGAGCATTTAATTCACATTTTTGGGAATCAGAGATGGTTGGGAGGGTTAATCTCCCCAAAAACGATTCCATCCTATCTGAGACTCCCTGTGGCTGATCCGATTCATACAACCTAGCGTAAAATTTCCTGAAAGTATTATTAATGTTTTTATTGTCAAAGTGGCGGGTGCCATTCTCATCTAAAATTGAAGGAATCACTTGAGGGTCTCTTTTAATCTTGGTCAAATGGGATAAATACTTACTGGGCTTATCCCCATACTCATATAGCCTTTGCTTTGAAAAGAGGACAGCACTCTTAGCCTGCTGGGTTAGTAAAGTGTCCAGAGAGGCCTGTGTTGCGCATTTCCTCTGCAACAGTAATGGGTCTGATGATAAACAAAGTGCACTTTTAATTTCTGCCAGTTCTTTTTCAAGTTTTAGTTATTGTTCTAATTGTTTTCTCTTTTTCGAGGCTGAATAGCTTATAATTAAACCCCTGATATATGCTTTGGCAGTTTCCCACAGTAAGGATGAGTTGCTAGTAGATTGTGAATTAATAGACAAGAATATCTTAAATTCGCTTTTCAGATAAGAGATGAATTTGTCATCTTTCAGGAGACGCGTGTCAAATCTCCAGCGCTTACTTTTCGCAAGTTCTATGTCAAGAGATAACTCAAGGAGCAGAATTGCATGATCACTAACCACAATATTGCCTATTGAGCAGGAAGACACAAATTGCGTCACAGACTGGGGTACGAAAAAATAATCAATCCGTGTGTGGCACTTATGAGGAGGGGAGTAAAAGGTAAATTCTTTATCAGACTGATGCAATATTCGCCATATATCAATCAGGTTGATTTCCCCACAAGTCGATAAGAGGGCTCTAGCCTGGTTTGACAGAGGAGTATTTCGTGGGGGATGTCTATCAAGTCGAGGATTAAGTAAACAATTAAAGTCACCTCCCACCAAGGCTAATGGCGAAGATATTTCTGCAAAGTCTGAAAACGCTTTAGTTAATAAATCAGGAGAATAGTTAGGGGGGCAATAAAGATTCATAATAGTAATTTCTTTGCCATTTAAGACACCACTTATAATCACAAATCTTCCGTATTTGTCTTTTATACACTTTTTTAATTGAAATGGTAAATTCTTGTGTATCAATATAACAACCCCTCTGCTACTGGTGGTAAAAGAGGAAAAGTACACCTGACCAACCCAGCCGTATTTAAGTTTAAGATGCTCATTGTCCTCTAAGTGGGACTCCTGTAATAGAGCCACATCGACCCCCTCCCTCTTCAACAAAGAGTAAACCTTTCTTCGCTTCACATTACCCCTTAAACCCCTTATATTCCATGAACAGAGTTTTAACTTATAAGGTGGCACCGCACTATTAACAAACATAATTTAGGCAGTTTATCGAAATATATCGAGATGATACACTGAATATGGGAGACCAGTACTGAGCATGAACTACAAGTAACAAAGAAGCAGAACAGGAACCATAACAATAAGAAATTGTGCATGTTCAAAAATAAAACAAAAATAAAAAATTATAAAAAAAATAAAATAAAAATGGATAATGGGGGTCCTTCCCCAGGTTGCGAGGGGGTTGCTGTTTTGTAAGGCACCTCCACTAGGGCCGAATGTGTTTCTCACACCATATAAACAAAGGGAGAAAAACAAAAACAAAGCAAGTGACATAACCCAGTTGACCGGGCTCACAGCAGCACCCAATTTTATGATAAACAAAAGTTTTCAGCTTATAAGCCTTTAAATGTGAATCGTCATCTACTCTCAAACCAGCTGGACTTCCAGTGAATGAGTACTGGTGTATAATTAAACAAAGGGGGACACCTTAATACATATTATGATAATGAGTAATCGTTCACACGAATGTAGGATGTACCATAACAAGGTATAGTCACCAGTATACATGACCGAGTGTCCAAACTTAGCTCTCATATGGTCGGAGGGTCCGTCATTCCTGACGAAGGTCAGAGGCTCCGCCGGGGAGAGGAAGGTTTTCTTGGTGCCATTCAGTGACACTTGTAGCTTTGCAGGGAAGAGCATGGAGTAATCAGCGCCGATTTGTCTGAGACGTTGTTTGGCTTCATTAAACTCCTTCCGTTTGCGAAGTACTGCAGCGGACAGGTCGTGGTAGAAGGATATTTTCCTTCCCTCCAGAGTAATATCCCCGTCTGCCGCTTTCAGCCTCACTGCTGCCATCACTCTCTGCTTGTCCGGGAACGCGTGGAACCGGATGATGACCGGACGCGGTCGCTGGTCAGACCCGGGCTTGGGCATTAGAGAGCGGTGAGCCCGTTCTAGCTTGACTCGGCCCCCTTTAGCATCCATGCCGAGAAAATCCGGTAGCCAGTGTCCAAAAAAGTCCAAAGCATTTCTCCCCTCCATATTCTCAGGCAAGTTGAGGATGCGGATATTTGTCCGCCGCCCTCTGTTTTCCAGATCGTCTATATGGTCGTGGAGGGAGTCGACTTTTCTTTCCAAGGCTACTATACGATCAGCTGGCGGCTCGTTAGCGGTCTCAAGCTGTAGCATCCGAGCCTCTGCTTCATCCAAGCGGTCATTAGCTCTTTTTAGCTCGGTAGTATGAGAGAGGACTGTTTGAGCCAAGGGCTCGAGTTTGTCGTTAATAGCCATCATTAGTTTGTTGGTCATCAACTCCAGCGCTTTAGCAAGTCCGGGTTCAAGTCCTGCCTCCTCATCGTCTTCATCATGCTCGCCGCTATGGTGGGCTAGCTCCATAGCCGTGTTGTCAGTTGGCTTTCGCGATTTACTCTTTCCCCGTGGCATTGTTTGGTGGTGTTTTTCCCAGAACTGTTCGAGAGTCATACTACTACATTGGCATTATAAAAAGATAACGTGGTTTAAGAGAGAATGCAAAATATATGAAGGGTGTTGGCGGAGCTCCCGCAAAACCGACCGTCTCCTAGGCCGTCATCACGTGACCCCTTTTTTTATTGTTTTTTATTTTATTTTTTAATTTTTTGTAAAAAAAAATAATAATAATTTATTTTTTTTAAATTTTTTTTAAATTTTTTACAATTATTTTGTATTTTTTTATTTTATTATTTTAAATTTTTTTTTAATTATTATTTTTTCTTCGCTTCTGCGCATGCGCGGCCTTAGTGCACCTCTGCGCATGCGCGGCCTTGGTTCGCTTCTGCGCATGTGCGAAAGCCACGCATGCGCAGTAGCGCACCGGAGCCGCACATGCGCAGTAGCACACCGGGGCCGCACATGCGCAGTAGCGCACCAGGGCCGCACATGCGCAGTAGCGCACCGGGCCCGCACATGCGCAGTAGCGCACCAAGCCCGCACATGCGCAGTAGCGCACCGGGGCCGCACATGCGCAGTAGCGCACCAGGGCCGCACATGCGCAGTAGCGCACCGGGGCCGCGCATGCGCAGAAGTGCAGGGAAAAAATTAAATGAAAAAATAAATAAAAAAAATAAAATTAAAATAAAAAAAATATTTAAGAAAAAATATTAAAAAAAAATTATAAAAAAATAAAAATAAATAAATAAAATTAAAAATTAAAAAGTAAAGAAGTAAAAAGGACAGTGGTGGAAAAAGTATTCAGATCATTTACTTCAGTAAAAAGTACTAATACCACACTGTGAAATGACTCCACTCCGCTCATTTTAACTACCTAATAAACTTTTAAGTGGTTTAATTTATAAAAATGGGTAATAATTTTAAATGTATCATGTTTTTCATTTTAAATCTTGACCTGAAAAGTAATTAAAGCTGTCAGCTAAATGTAGAGGAGTAAAAAGTACAATATGTGCCTCAGAATGTAGTGGAGTAGAAGTATAAAGTTACATAAAATGTACATAAAAGTACCTCAAAATTGTACTTTAAGTCCAGTACTTGAGTAAATGTACATAGTTACTTTCCACCATTGCTACCTGCCTCTTCTAACTTATACATATCAGTTAAGAGCCCTCCTTCAGACACTGTATGAGGATTAAAGGGATAGTTTGTGCATTATTATACAAAACTTGGTACAATTATTGTCAATGCCCTCCTGAGGATAACCCTTTAAGGTTTTATTGATCGGCCCCTAGGTGGCACTGTGGTGGCAGTCTAATTTCATATTTGGTACCGTGGCCACACTATAACACTTAAGGCAATGAAATTCATAGGGGCGGTATAGACTGGCCCCTGTAACGCACACACCCCGACGGCAGCATGCCCCGACAGGCGTGTACTGCGAGGGCCCGTTCAGTACTGATTGCAGTCCTAGTTTTGTCTGTCTTTCACAATGTGATACATTAACATATCATTTAGACTATCATATCTGTACAACTCTTATTCTTTATACTTCATACTGTGAACAAGCCTTTGCACAAGCCTTGCTTAATATTTTGCACAACACTGCACAGCTCTTTCATTTTAAATAGCTTATTTTAATATTTTTTTCAAATTTTAAAAATTATTTTCTATAGTTTCTGGTTGTTTCTTTAGTTTTTATAACTGTTGCCTTACCCTTTGCCCCCTTTCTCTGTTGTTGTCCCACAAATTCCTTGTATGTGCAAACCTACTTTGATTATGATTCAACAAAGAACTTAATTACCTAAAATGACGAAAAACAGCTTAGTAATGAAAGTAAATATAATAATAAAAAAAGATATAATTATTTGCTTTTTATTGTTTTTCCCCCCCTCATATGTTTGTTGTTATGCACCAAAATACAAATTCCTAAATTAATATTATATTCATTTGTATTAATTTAGGAAGTGAAATGTTATCTTTCATTTCCTCTCATATGTATATTGTTATGCAAATATGCGAAAATGTATATATATATATACACACATTATAAATACACACACATATATATATATATACACATTATAAATATACATCTATATATATTTATAGCTAAATATGTTGATGTTATGTATAAATCTGCCATAAAAATAAATAAATTAAATAAATAAAGCCTCACGTCTACAGCTCTGATTGCTTTATCTCAATGAATCCAAATCTAACTTATAATTGTTGACCTAAAGAATATGAACTATTTATGAATAGCAACACATCTCTCTCAGAAGTAATGTCCAGTCTCTTTTGTATGTCAGATATTAATTAAATAAAAACTAAACTTTGAGAAAGCAAGTAGCAGTAATATTCAGCTCTCTTCAACCCTGCTGTCATAGTTGTATCATTGTTTTTGTCGCCAGCAGCAAATAAAATGTTGTATCATTCTGTCAAAACCTATTAGGTGCTGTTTGTCGATGATGTTGTCTTTTCAAAGTCAAACTCCCCCCTCTGTCACACTAACAGCTCTAGAAGTGACAGGAAAGGTTATCACTGATTGAGGAATGTCCTCATCAATAATGACACGGCAACATGCCTCCAGTTTTTGAGTCCCAAAGCGGAGAGTGAAACATTCCTTTAATCTGTGAGTTTACAACAGTTGACTCAGCCGTATGGTTTTAAGAAAACATTTATTCACATTGATATAAGTACATTTTTGAGTGCATTTTTTACATACTGTATTTGTGCATGTAGGTAAATCTCTATGTGTGCATTTGTCCTCGTGTGCCTTCTCATAAGCATGCTTCGTGTTACAATTGCTATGTTCGTGTTCGTGTTCGCCGTTCATGTACTAAAACAAAAATAATCAGTCCTGCATTTTCATTTGAATACCTATTTTTTGTACAATTTCCCCTTTTCATTTAAAAGAGACAGAACCCAAACAAACAGGAAAGAAAGAAAGAAAAAAAAGAAAAACCCAAATGCGAGATCAGGTCTTAGCAGCGGACAGAAACATTTGACAGGTAATATTGAGCTTATTAACACATAGCATTCTCACACTAACAGTTAGTATCTCACATACTAATCTAGGCTACAACACTATCTCACATTCCTGAGGAGTTTTTTTTCTCCTCGTCCTGTTCCTTTTTTCTTTACCCCTCCATAATTTATCCCTTCTTCCTGTTAACTCCTGTGCTTTTGTCCATGTCTTCCTTTACATGTCCTTCTTCTCTTTTACTTCTCCTCTTTAATTCTGGATGTTGAGGATCTGTGAGGACAGTCCTTGGTGCCAGTTCTTCAGCTTGGCGAAGCGGGGCCCTTTCACCTCCGACTCAAACCTCTCTCTGAGGGCGTGGAAGGCAGGTCATATTTACACATTTAGTCACAATTTTAGAAGGCATAGTTCAACATTTAGCTGGATGAGAAGATTGATAACACTCTTATGATTTATATGTACAGTAATAAGGATCATCGGTTTAGCTTAGCTCAGCTTTAAGTCTGGTAACAGAGGGAAACAGCTGACCAACCCAGACGCCAGAATAAATGTTTTACAAACCACAGATTGAATCTCAACATTAACCAGTGGTGGAAGAAGTATTCAGGTCCCTTACTTAAGTAAAAGTACTAATACCACACTGCATTACTCCACTACAAGTAAAAGTTCTGCATTCAAAACTTAATTAAGTAAAAGTACAAAAGTTTCAGCATCAAAATGTACTGAAAGTATCATAAGTAAAAGTACTCTTTAGACAGAATGGACCCACTCGGACTGTTTTCTACATATAAATAAAATATATTATTAGATTATTTGTATTGATGCAGCATCTTATTTTTGTAAAGGTCATTTTAACTTCTTAATAAACTGTTAAGTGGTTAGATTTAAATAAAAAATGTCTAATCACTTTAAATTTATCATGTTTTTCATGTTAAAACTCAACCAGAAAAGTAACTAAAACTGTCAGCTAAATAGTAAAAAGTACAATATTTGCCTCTAAATGCCGTGGAGTAGAAGTATAATGTTACATAAAATAGAAATACTTAAGTGAAGTACCTTAAAATTGTACTTAAGTACAGTACTTGAGTAAATGTACTCAGTTACTTCCCACCACTAACATTAATGACCCACAAATATGCTGAATGTAAATGTTTCTAAACTGCTGCAGCCTGTTCTCATTGTGACAAGTGGCCGCTGCTTTTAACACATTTAATCGGTAAAATAAGGCTTAAAAACATTACTTCTGGACAAAACTTTCTATAATGAGACATGAACACCGGTTTGGATTGGTTGTCCCTCCTGCATGGCTAATGTTGGACCTACATAACATCACATTGCTTCCTCACCCGAGAAAAATTCAAATGAACCCATTGCAGAAACGTAAAAATTTGTTTCCTGGCGACTGGGCTGCAGCTAACCTAGCTCTGTCTAAAATCTGACTACCAGCACCTCTAAAGCTCTTTTATTATTTATTTTTATACCTTGACCTTAATTTCCTATGTGCTTGGGTCGAGTGATTAATGAGGACAATCATTTGTATAATTGGTCCAGTATTGAGCGAGAGCTGCAGCAAGCAGATGCAAAATGAGCTGCAATATTAATCTACGTCTAATAAAAGTGCTTGTTTTGCTCAGATTATTATTTTAAGTGTGTGACAACATTATGGAAGGATGGAGAAATATGAAATCTTTTGAGAGGTGACTTGTTGCAGGAAGACAACGATGGAAACCTGAGTGAGAGTTGAAGATGGGAGTGCTGGGAAGACTGTGTTGTGTAGTTTTGTGTGTATTTAACATTTTCAATAAAAAGAATAGTTCAAAATGGACATCATACTGGAAGGAATAAAGGACGTGGTTGGTGGATTTGCCTCCTCATTTTACCTTTACTTTGGGGTTTAAAAAAACAACAACTTGTGTTTCATAATTGTAAGATAATATGCTTTGTATTTCCTGACTTGACAACTCTGGATGTCAGGCAGAGATACTTGTTTGACTGTGTGTTTGTATTTCTTGCTGTTGTTAAAATCAAAATAAAATCTAAGTGATACATAAAAAGAATGGTTCAAGTTTACGTATTTCCAAATTGTGCCAACAGAATGTCAAGCAGCACTCTGCAGAGCCTTCGTTTGTTGAATACAGACTGAAGTTTTTAGTGTTATTATTGTTCTTTGCTATCCACTTGCTGCTGATAAAGGTTTATCTTATCTTAAGTTTTGGCTAGTTGTGCTACAAATGGATACAGTCCAAACACTGCAGCTTTCAGACCATCTGGCCTGCAGTTTTAAGAGAAGAAATCAAACACTAAAGCACTTTTTCCTGAAGAAAGATGCTGCTCTTAGAGAGGAAAGACCTGCTGCAGATACAGCAGAGGTAATGTTATTATCTGAAGTTACTGTGCTGACCAGCAAAACCCCTCAGTCACTCTATCACTCAGTTAGCCAGAAGTAGGTGCAAATTATCAACTGATTCATGACTGATATGAGGATTACTTTGCAGCCAATTTCACGGCTGCCAGCTGCAGCGCTCTCGCTCAGTACTGAACCAATTTAAAAAATTGTGGTCACTTAGACACAAAAACATGGGAAAATGGGGTCCAGGTATAAAAATATATTTAACCCTCCTGTTATGTTCGTTTCTCAGGACCAGCAATAATGCTTGTAGGTCAATTTGACCCGGGGCACGCTTAATTATCCAAAAGTGTCAGAAACTAAAAAATCCCAATAAAAATTGTTTATATTTTATTAATAACTCCATTACGAACCATTTCAATTAATATTTGGTGCAATGGTGTTCTTTACCTCTCACAAATCATGGTTCATTGAGGATAATTCATAATAAAAAAAATGCTTGTTAAAACTTTTTTCATGTACATTGGAAGACCTACATATGAAATACAATGGTTTTACCTGTTGTTTATTTTTATTAAAATTTTATTTTACATTTTAATTTTTTTTCTTTTTATGAAAAATACTTTAAACAATGTTTTTTAATGATTTTTTTTAAATGGGTCATTTTGACCTGCAACATAACAGGAGGGTTAACATATTAAATGTAAAAATGACACATTGTGGTCTTACAGGCTTAGATTTTTTCTTGCCAGTAACTTTCTGCCTGTTGCTCTTACCTCGACTTCTGCAGGGCTTCCTCATCTGGGTCTTGCACTGCATGGGTGGAAACAAACAGGAGAAATTTGGTAAGGGGAAACCAAGACGTAGAGAGAATTATCAAAGTGTAAGGTATGCATTGTACTGACGATATTCAGTGCCAGTGATATGGGCCAGCATCCTGAAGCTTTTGGACTGCAGGTTGGCGGCACGACGAGCCCATTCAGACATGTTCTGGTTTGGCTCTCCTGGCCTGATCACTGCCTGGTAAACCGGAGACGCACAGTCCACCACAGGGTCCTTGATGGGCAGAGCTCCACTGCAGGGAGAGAAGGCTGTCAGAGCTCAGAGTGTGTGGTGGGTGGAGAACTTCAAGCCCACAAATGCAATCAATGATCATAATGCACCAAACGCCCCTGATGTGTTGATATCACGACAGTTTTTTTGGTGTGTGTTTTTGTTTTTTTGCATTATTGTTTGTGTTTTAATTTGAGTGAATAGCTTACATTTAGAGCCAAGTAATGGATGTAAAATTGTTACTTTTTCTGTCAGTTTTAACTTTAAAAAAATGTTGAAGTAGTAAAAAAAAGGCCTGAAACACACAATTTGTTGTTCCTCTAATGGGGTCCAAATAATGTTAGTTACCTGCCGCAGTTCATTGGAAATGATCAGTTGTTATAATACTATTTTAGTAATAAACTAGTAGTAATTATAATAGTGTATTTACTGACATTTCAACAAGAGTCTGCATATAGTGGCTGAAAAATTGTTCTCTCGCTTGTAAAATTTTGTGAAAATTGATAACGTTTTTAGCCTTTATTCTTAATTGCTTGTTTAAAGGCTTAAAACTACAGATTGCCCCAAGATTAAGATAAAATAGAAAACAGTTGAGTCCTCTTGGCCTGTAGGGCAGAGTTTAAAGGGTTAATCAATAATTTTTTGCTCTACAAACAATAAAATAGAAGTATGATTGTTTAATTTCTATATGCTGAATCGAGAAAACTTTGTCTCCAAGGTGTGGAAAAAAGGCAAAATGGATTATGATTGGGAATATAGCGTTATTCAAGTTATACTGATAGTTTTTGCTGGTAGAAATGAGACAAACTCAACCCTTCAATCAGAGGGCAGGCTCGTGGTGCTTTGCTGTTCACAGTGACCTTTCTGGCTCTGAAAGACTGAGATCTTCAATAAACATAATGGCTTTAATGTTACATGACTAGTACTCGCGAAAAGTTAAAAATGCTGTTTTGTTTCCTATTATGTTTGAAATTCTATCATATAAATCATATAGTTCACTATTATTTAACTAATGCAGAACTTAACTAATGATGATTCAATGTGTGAAGTAATGCAGGATGTGTCATGAATTCCTGTCGCTCACCATAAACAAATGATGAAATTATCAATATGACTTCATGTGATTAGTTCAAATTGAATACATCAATCAAGGAAATCTTAATTCATAGTTACTCTTTTAATTGATATGTGACCAAATTAACGACAGGTGTCAGTTGACAAATTAGAGACGAATGGAGTGGACTGGAGAAAAAAATAAAGTTTAATATTTCTATAAAGGTACTGTGCTGCATTCAGGGACATGTGTGTCAGTCTGAAATAAACTTTTATGTAACCTGAATCTAGTTAATTTAGCATAGGATTTGTTAACTGATGACAAATCACATAAAGTCACTTCATCGTTTGTTACTGCTGAGAATGAGACATCCTGCATTGATTTATTGCTGATTTGTATGATGGGCATTTGATACATTAAGATCAATGATTGCAAGATCTGGCTTTACACACAGTTATTCTTTTTATACATACTGCTATTATACTGTATTTGTGTTGTTTTATAGTTCCACACTGACGCTGAGTGAGTTTCCACAGCAACATGACTCAGCAGTATTTTTTTAGCATTTAATTCAGTGTTAGGAAAGTGAAAGTCAATGCTGATCGAGCAGTAGTTGTTTAAAAAAATTGAGATTAAATACTCGGAACATTCCCATGCTGTGAAATCCCACCAGTCTCCATCCAGGCTGTGATGATCCCGACTTCAAAAAGAAAACCCTGAACACAACTTACACTCTCACACTTTGAACAAAGTACCTCTAAGTACTTCCAGAAACACATAAAATGACCTCTTGGTTAGTGAGTTTAACCACCATGTACCTCAGAAACACAGAAAAAACACATTGAAATTGACAAAAAGAAATGCTGTAGAAGTTATAAATATCTTCAGGATTTTACTCCTTATAATGTTAATATTGTAATATTCCAAGGATTAGTTCATGAGACATGGGGAGCAATGCACAAGCTGTTCAATCATAAGACAAAGGAGGAGGAGAGGCGGTAGAGAAAAGGAGCGCTGCTGTACTTACGCCAAGGGGGAGCCGGCCTCCTCACTGAGGTCACAACCAAGAGGGAAGGATGGGGAGGGATGGGTGGAGGGCAGCACAGGTGGAGGGATTTTTGGGGGTTTTTTTTGGTTGTGGATGGAATGAGCAGAGGAAAGTGGGTGAAAAGCACGGAGGAGTACGTGACACAGACAACATGGAAAAGCCCGGGCATACAGTAGAGTAGACGTCCGAGCTGCAGCAGCATCTACGGGCTTAAAGGCTCCAAAAGCTGCTTCAGATAAAGTGTCTTAAAGGGCTGATTCAACCAGACGAGAAAAACATTTTCACTTTCTGCTACAAATATCCAGCTTTTCTTTCACTGATTGAAGAAACAAATTATTTATGAATAGTACAAGTTCACGTGACGGCCATCAGTTTGAATTATTTACACTTAATTTTTAACAAAAGACAATTACCATTCTGTCTACATTGTATATCATGTTCCTAACGTTTTTATTTTATTTATGTTTCAATTGTTAATACTTTTTATATTTCTACTTGTTTGTATTGTAAATTGTTAATAGTTTATTTATTTTTTTACTTGTCTTTTTTCTAATACCTCTCACTGTGGGAATAATAAAGGAAATCTTAATGTTACTTCTGTCATTTATAAATACTGAATGGCAAAAATCTTGGGAACTAGACACAAGGGTTTCCATATTCTGTTAACTGCTGTTGTTTTTTTGCCTAGAAACTTTTGAAGTGCAACATATTTAAGTCTCTCTGTTCATGATGTGCAGTCAAAAAGCTCTAATCGATTTGCTCTAAGCTGTATGCTTCACTGCTGTGAGAGAAAAAACATAAAAAGTTCAATTATATGCGCCAGGAATAGGTTATGGATATTTTTCCATTTATTTTATCTGAGAAAAGGCCTATAGTGAATGGAAGTTATTTGAATGTCACAAACGCAGCAGCACACCATAATTAAAATGTGATTAAAGCGTTTTAGGACTACATGTCATCAAACATTATGTAAGGTTAAAGCTTAAGAAACTTGTGTTTATGTGCCATAAAACAAACCTAGGCTAGTGTAATAATATTTATTTATTTATTTGCTATTATGCCTGAGTCTATTAAGGGAACATACTTTACATGAGGACCAGCATTCATTTTTTTGAGGGAAACGCAAATAAAAATACCCCAAACACATAAGAAAAAAAAAAAACACTTTGACTTCCACTTTGCGGCTCTATAAAGGAGTAAACATTTTCATATGGACTATATCTTTGAATGAAAGAGGTTTTCAATAAAATTGTCTGTTTTATAGATTCTGTTTTTTGTGTGATTTGTATGAACTGATCCTTTAAATTCTCAAGGCGTGGGGCAGTTTGAAGTGCAGTTTGCAGGTTATGGATATTTTTCCATTGTGCTTTTTATTCTATCTATCTGAGAAAAGGCCCATAGAGACCTAAATGTATTATTTGTTTGTTTGCAAATAATATTTTTTTTTTTTATCATTTTATCTTTTTAATTGTTATTATTATTATTATCTATGCATTTGTTACTTTGCCTGAGTCTATTAAAGGCCCAAAACACCCTGAAAACATACTATAAAGGATTTTTATAGGAATTAGGAATTTTAATAGGAATTTTATAGAGATTATATCTTTGATTGAAAGTAGTTTTAAATATAAATGCCTGTTTTATAGATTCTTCAGGACACCATTTCTGTTTTTTTAATTTGTAACGAAAAAATAAAACTCCTTTTACTTTCATTGCAACTTTCTGCATGACTGGATACAACTAGCAGCAAGTGAGAAAGAATGTTTTTTTGTAATTTGGATGAACTGATCCTTTAAATTCTCAAGGCGTTGGATGGTAAGAAGTGCAGTGTGTGAGTGGAGAGGGGATCAGTGTGAGCTCACCTGTCGTGTCCCTTGGCCTGCGACTGCCCTGCGATGGCGTCCATGATGGCGTCCTGTGAGTACATGCTGATTGGTGTGTTGTACTGGGCGTGAACGATGGTGGCCTTTCCACCCGGGCCCCTCACCTCGATGGGCTTGTGGGTGGACAGGGCAGAGTCTTTCAGGGCAATGGGGTTGAAGCTGGGAGTGTACTCCACACTGGGGGGGTCAGAGGTCAGTGAGGAGGAGGAGGAGGGGGAGGTTTCAGGTGCAGAGGTGAACATGAGAGGTTAACAGACAGAGGAGGAGGAGGAGGAGGAGGAAGAGGAGGAGGGAATTTGAGAGGAAAGGCGTGTAGTTATAGAGCCGACAGACAGGTGGGGCTGTTTACCACTTTATTAACTTCAGAATAGACCTCATGTATGTACACTGAAGTACACAAACCAAGCACACACCACTCTTTACTGTAGCTGTGTCCCAGTTCCATGCTACATCAACATTTAAGCCTTTTAAGTTTCCTGACTGAATGTAGACCAAAACTACATATCCCAGCTGCCTCTGAACTGTATCACTGCAACATTATTTTGTGGGAAAATAGATACTTTGTGTAGGGGGAAGAGTTGTAACACCACCAATTCCACCAATCAGGGATAAAATAGGAGTCATATGATGATTTCAGTATTTACCCACTTCCTCCCTGATCACACATGGTGATTATCAAGGCTGGAAGAGGGTGAAAGCAGATTTTACAGAGAAAAAACTTTTTTTTGAATTTTTGAGCTATGAAAGTAAATTTTTTGACCAAGACTATATTTTGTTTAGTAGCCTATATATATTCAATTAAATACAGATGCATCTCAAAAAATGTGAATATCAGTGATTAATTTCAAAAAATGGAAATAAAACATGATATAGATCCATTACACACAGAATGAAATATTTCATGTCTTAATTTAATTAATTTCTTTTAATTATAATGATTATGGCTTACATTTAATAAAGACCTAAAATTCAGTGTCTCAAAAATGTTTTAATATTAAAAAAAAAACAATTTTAAAAAGTATGTTTAATATGGAAATGTTGGCCTCTGAAAAGTATGTCCACTCATACTTGGTTGGGGCTATTTGACTTGAACTACTGGAAATTGACTTCTCCATAATATTCTAATTTATTGAGATGCACCTGTAAATAATTTTAAAGTATAATACACATGATTTGGAAGGGCTTGGGCTCAGTGTAAAGAGTATATTATATTCTTCATAAGAGGCTTCTTTAAAATGGTTTAAATGGAAGAAGAAAAAAAAGTACATCCATAAAATGAATTCTTGGGTTAAAGGGGGTTAAAAAAACTAATACAAGCAACAGAAATAATCTTGCCTACTAAATAAAAATCACAAAAGCACATTGATTTGCTTGATTTTAAGCATTTGTTGTCACATAGTGCAATCCATAAAGAGAATAGTGAATTACATCCAGTAAAACTAATTTACAAAATCATTTTGCTTTCTGTTTCTTTGCACACCCTAGTGGATGGAAAGATTTTAACTTGAATGGTCTGCAGCAGCTTCCATGTGGATTTTCTTATATTTCTACAAACCAAAATGTAAGTTATGGAAAATGGAAAAGTTATGCTTTCACATATGAAAAATTCTCACATGGTGGCTTTAAGTTTAATTAGGAGTATCATAAATTGCAAAATTGCAGTCTTGTCTTGTACAACCTAAAATGAGTTTAATCTGAATCAGGATATTACTTACTACATACAGTGTGCAGTGAGGAACTGGGACAGAAACATTCATCACAACTTGCAGATAAACAACCACCGTGTGTCACTAATGACAAAATACAAATTTTGACTCTGAAAAAAAAAAGAAAACAAAGCTGACACACCAGAGCCCTGTTCTACAGCTAGTTTACTAAATAAGCCAGGCTTATTTGCAAATTCTGCTTAAAGTCAAGCTCAGCTGCTTAGAGAACTTATGTTGAATTTGCTTTATGTAAATCATCTGAAAATGAGTCAGACTAACCGAAATAAGCCTGGTTTAAGTGGTAAATTTGCCTTATGGAACAGGCCCACGTCCAAAAACAACCCAAACATGCTTTTGTAGCACAACCAAACTGATCATTATCTGCATATTTCAACTGACAAGGAGGATTGCACACACTGCAGATGATGATTCACCGACACTGCAGCCAAACACAGATGTATAACGGGCACAAAAACACCAAAGCACGTGCATTTATAGAATGCATTTCTATAGTAAAGCTACAGAGGACCAGCAGAGGTGAAAACACATGCTGCATTACAAATCATTTACTTTTAGTACGTACTGCAGCTGCCCTTACATTTAGACATACTACTTCATCATAACATGACGCCTTGAATTCTGACCCTGTGGTTTTTGCTGCTCAGAGGATTGTGGCTCACTGCAAAACGTGACCAGATGCAGCAGGAGATACTACTACATTTAGCATACTATGCATACTATGTTTTTTTCTGGCATACCATTGCACCTATAGATATCTTAGTAGAGAATATGTTCAACAATACATTTGAAACTTTTTTTTTTAAATTAAGTTCTCATTTTGTTTTGTTTTTAAAATATGTCGAAGTAAGTTAAAGTATCATTTAGCTGAGCTGGACATTGCATTATTTACAAACTCTTCATGAACGTTTCGCTAAATTATTTATCTGTAAATTACTACAGCTGTAAAATAAGTAAAGTGGGAAGGAAGCAGCAGTGAAAGCAAAAGTAGAAAGTCTAACTCAAGTAAAGTAACTTCAAAGTGTGTTGAAGTTCAGTTTTTGAGTAGATCTACTTTTATACTTTCCACTTCAGGGAACTGGATGCTGTTATTAATAACATGTTCCCTGAAGAAACCAGTGGTGGAAGAAGTATTCAGACCCCTTACTTATTAAATAAAAGTACTAATATCACACTGTGCATTCAAAACGTACAAAAGTATCAGCATCAAAATGTACTTAAAAGTATCAAAACTACTCGTTAGGCAGCACTCAGATTGTTTATTATAGTCTAAATATATTTTTAAAATATTATAATTGATGCATTTATGTAAATATATGGCTTATTTTAACTTATTATATAATATAATAATATTCTGGTATGAGGTTTTTAAAAAAAAAGTCTAATCCCTTTAAATTAATCATGTTTTTTTTCCTGAAAAGTAACTAAAGCTGGCAGCTAAATGTGTAAAAAGTTAAATATTTGCCTCAAAAATGTAGTGAAGGTAGTGTATAAAGTTATATATCTAGACCTCAAAATTGTACTTTAATAGAGTAGTTGAGTAAATGTTCTTAGTTGTTTTCCACCACTGGAAGAAACAAACAATCAGCACACTCAATATGCTGTTACAGTCACATTAAAACGTTGAGCTTTAATTCAGCTTCACGCACATGAATGCAACTTCACACCAGATCTCTAAAAGTAAATCCTCTCTACTGACATCATGCACATTCAATACGGAGGAATACTGACTTTGCAGCTGTGTTTGCGATAACCTGGAACACACCACAGGGGGATGGAAAGACAGAGGGAGAGAGAAGGAAAGAACGTAATGGATCACCAGAGGGTATTTTAGTGACAACAATGGCACGGTGTGTGTTTGTAGGAAACTATCCAGCAGCAGCTCTATGCTGTAATCCCACGGACAGGTCAGAATAGCAGCCGTTTGTCATCACTGGGATATTTCCCAGCTTCCCCTGCATCACCAGGAGTGACTGACAAGAGCAGACGCCTCTCCATCACATGACACAGAGACACATTTAGCACCGCACAGCCACAAATACACACACCTACACAAACACAACACATACCAGCCCATCGACTGATGTCTGGACTGCAGTCGTTACATGCGGACAGATCTGAATATTTCACTCTTTTTGCTGAGAGCTCTGTCACACAGATCCAGTCATATGTTTAAAAGTTTTATAGATATAGATGGCCATATACTCAAGAAAGTTTTATTAGTTTTAACAGATTTTTTCTGGTCTGTGCTGTTAGAAAAAGCCTCCATGAAGTCAACTGTACTCTTATAAACCCTAAATTACTATTAAAGGAATACTATGCAAGATTTTCCTAAAAAAAAAACCTAAAAAAAACGCATACTCTTTTAGAAAAGTATTCCTTGTTAATGATAAAGAATATATATAGATGTAAAGCTGAAGAAAATTATTTGTGTTCACGTGTCACCCAATAAAACTAAGCTAGTGTAATAATATTTATTTATTTTTAAAACAGCTTTATTATGCAGGAGTCTATTAATGGACATGAAGAGCAGCAGCAATGACTTTGAGGGACAACATCCTGAACATATAAGAAAAAAAACACTTTGACTTTCACTTTGCAGCTCTATAAAGAAGTATTTTTACTTATAATTGATGAAGTGTGGCAGTGTCTTTATGTTTTTGCTGTGTTTGTAGCGTTTCTGGGTGTCAAAATCAACAGACACAGTGCTGGAAAAAATGCCAAATGGTGAATCTGGGATTTTCTTTCAGTTTTGGTTAAACTGGATGGGAGGAGCCAATATTGAACAAACAGTAAAAGACAATTCCTACATAGTTTGACTTTAAACTCATTTTATGATTGCTGACAAATGACCAAAAATCTCTGGCTTGCTTTGTACATTTTCACGCCGTAATTCCATTTTTGCAGTATCTCGTGTTTTTTTTTAGATTTTTATTAAACAATGCATTTCTTTTGATCACAATGCAAGACAACACGGAGTTTGATATCTTGAGCAAGAAAGTAAATCCTGCATGATTTATTAGGCAGACAGGAGCGCCACATTAATGTCGAAACACAATATCTATTAGGTAACAACAGCAATCGTTATCTTTATCTCTAGTTTTTATTTTATTTTTGTTTTAATTGTGAATACTTTTTATATTTCTACCTGTTTACATTGTAAATTGTTAATACTTTATTATATTATTATTATATTTTATTTTATTATATTTTTACTTGTTTATTTGCTAATACCTATCTTATATTTCTATTTTAAAGCCTACTGCTGTTTACAATTTTTTTTTAATTTTTGCTATCCACTTCGCTGCTGCAACTCTAAAGGAAATCTTAATTTGGAATCTGAATCTTACTTGCTTATCTTTAATATTTTAGACTAGATGTTTTGTTAGATTTGTAAAGACCTTTTTCAGATTGATACATTTAAAATTGTTTGATTTTTACTCAATGGCTGTCAGGTTAAATGTTTCACCTGTTACTTTTCTCGGGTAAACTCATGTTTAGAGTACTCCTTTTGTCTTTTATTCTCATTTAAACACTGACCCAGACTGCACAATATCATTGTATTAAATATATGTTTATAACCAGTTTCAAACCGCTTTAAGACCACAGTTGACCTCAAACTTGTCGGCTCTTACTCTCACTATTCCACTCTCTAGCTCAGAGTACAGCACATGATTCAGATGGCGGATCTGTCCGTACAGTACACGGTGGTGTTCAGGGTACAGTAGGTGAAGTGGAACGTGTTCGACGGCCCCTCACACGTGGGACGTCTCCCTACAGAGAGGGGGAAGCTATCTCAGGTTTGGCAGCAGGGGGGATTCAGGATGATGGCGTGTAACCGGAGCGGAACATTCCCTGACCAGCTGCTCTCTCCTGTGCGTGTGTGTGCACGTGGATTGAGGAGTCTCTATGTGCTCGGTGAGGTGGGGTCGCTGGCATGATACTGCTGTCACCGTCCCTGCAGACTGCCCGGAGCACGTTCCCGGACACCTGACTTACCGTTGGCCTTTACTGTAAAGCAGCTCGTCTCCGGAGGGGAAACACATTAGTGAAGACTGATACGTGGATGTGATATGTCAGGGGCAAAGCACATGCGTCCTTAATTAACATCCACGTATTTCATGACCGAGACTTCACCCGAACTCATGCCATCCTACTGAGGAGAGTTCCCTCCACGGTACACACAGTACACGGCACTAATGAGTCGGCCCTGCTCCAAAAATTTTAGCTTACAAGACCTGACTCCCGCCGCCAAAACTGAACTCTTTCTGCATTTTGTGCTTGTGTGTGTCTCAAATTTGTTATGTTAAGCGACTTTGAGTACCTTTTAAAAGCACTACAAAAATCAAATGTGTTATTTTCATTATTGTTATTGTTATTATTATTATCAAAAATAACCAAGATTTTACCAGTTTTTGACAATGTTTCTCTAATAGAAAATGCAAATTTAAAATGGTGCAAATTACAAAAGATAGGATATTAAACCTTTGTAATCTGGTGATATTCTATAATATAGAATATATTATATTATTATTATATTATTATATAGAAAAAGAATCCTCCAACTAACTAAGTACTGTCTGAGTTATGAAGGCCTGATATATTTTATTCCTCCTTTGCTGGACTGAATAACATGTTCCTTCATTACCGTGATCAGGGACACTGTAGTTTATTTTGAGTCGACCTCACGTACTCTGTTCGGCTGCTGTAAATACTCTCTGGAGCACCGAATGTGTCTTAACCCGCGGCTAAAAATAGTCCCACAACAAATACACAACTTTAACTTGTTTGAGTAACTTTCACTAAAAACCACAGGAGACTTTTTACAAACTGAAGATATTACAGCTTTGGTCAAAGCCATGAGCATTTTTGGCGTTTTTTTAGTAGATTTGTTCACAAAAAGTTAAATATTACCCCACAACAAAAAAACTATGACTACAGTGACCCTCAAAATTTGTATTCTCATAATTTCTAAATAGATAAAGAGCACCATACAAATCTGGCATATCTTGAAATTGAAGCACACTTCAAAAAGTATACTAACAGTGTAATAATACAAGTACACTGAATTATCACTTCAAGTAAACTTATATATTTAGGCGGAATTAAAGTAAACTTTAATAAATCTTTCTAATAGTTTACTGCAAATTACTTTCAAATAATAATGCTTAATATATAACTACATAATTACTATTAGTAATTGCAATTTAGTAAACTTTTTAAAGTACTCTGAACTACAGCTTTAAATTAACTTATTATAAAATACACTTTTTATAAGTATACCTAAATAATCCCTTAAATTAAGTTAAATTGAAGTAAACTTAAATATACTTATTGTGCACCACAAAATAATTCAAAGTACGTTTTTTTTTAGGATACCAATTCGTTTTTTAATAATTACTTATAACTACTAATATTTGCAGAGCTAGTATATTTAATTTTAGGTAATCGAAGTTAAACTTAATGATATTTATTCTAAAGTATACTTTTAAAAAGTGCATGTTAAATATACTTAAAATTAAGTACAAAACGTGAAAATATATGTGTAATAACAAGTATAATTTAAATATGATTTTAATACACTAAAGTATACCATTTTTTTAACCTGTTTTTTTTTTAACAATTTGCTTATGTGCATGTTCCAAAAATAATTTTAGCACCCTAAAAATTATTTATTATTTTTATCCAAAATGCATCTTAGCCTGCAAAAAAAAGACCATATTACAGAGCTGAAACAATACACTGATTAATCAATTAGTTTATCAAAATATATATATTCTTTTAAAATCAATTCATTGATGATTGTTAAATAAATCTTTTATGCAAAAACTGTATAATTATAATAAATCCTAATGCAATGTAATGTAATTGCAAGTTTCAGTATTCTATGCTAGTAAATTTAATGTTTTTGGGTTATAAACAGTTAGTTGGAACAAAACAAAAGGCTCTGGCAACTAGCAAATCATTCTTAATGCAGCCATAGAATATTAAAATAAATAAACAAAGATAGAGGATGATTCTTCCTGTAACCTCTCCAGTGATTAAAAAAGAGCTTCACAAGCAACTCTGTGTTTTATTTCCAGACAAAACAGGATTTTAAACCCAGCGTGAGAGACGGAGACACATTCGCTTGAAGATAAAAAGCCTCAAAAAGGGAAATCAGGGAGCTGAAACAGCAAAACGGGATCTTTAAAAAGATTTTGTGCAACATCATCTGCCTGGTTTCATCGCTGTAGTCTGATCTGCTGCGACTCTGTTACCTGGAGGCCTGCCAGCCATGTTTGTGTGTGTACGCACCCGAAATAGTGCCACGTGCGAGAGGGGCGACTGCTGGGATGGCAATGGAAAGTTCTGAGTATCTTTTCTCATCACGGTCCTGTTAATGTGAGGTCAGACGGGGGCGGTGTGCTGTGCTTTTGCTACATTCCTCCAGAGTGACAAGCAGTGCTGTTGTTAGGTTAGGAGTTAAATCTTCTTCTCTTAGTATGACATAACTGGAGCCAATTTACCTCCATTGCAACCTACCCGAGTGATGAAACGCTGCAGGAAGCTGCCGACCCCTGTCCTAACTTGCCCTGCATCAGCATCATTTCTCTGAGAGTTTCGGGAGAGTAAAGGCCAACTGGGGAATTGTACTGCCCCCGCTGGCCTGGAGGAGAAACTGCAGGTGGTGTGGAGGGAATCCCTTTGGAGGACTTGTCATCCTGGAAGATTTCATAGGACATTCAAATACATCTTTAAACTATTTAGGCCTGACCTCCTCTTAACTAACTCCTTAAAAAGATGAGAAGAGGTCAAGATAGATAAATGGGAACAAAGATTTAAGCAAACTGTAAGTAAAAGCTTTCTTATTGTGTCTTTATTTTTGGTTTGCTGAGGTCTGACCTCTGCACAGGCCTCCCTGCACCTGCACTGTGAATATCTGACACTAGAGGGCAGCAGGACACCGTCTCCTAATGGCCCCCGGTAAAGAAATGTGAAGAGGATATTCTCACAAACAAGGACAAGAATGCAAAACACGTAAAACATAGATACACACAAACATGTACAAGTATGCAGACATATAGACATATAGACTTGCATGGGTTGCATAGATTGCATTGATTTGTCCATTTGTTCATGATTGCTGTGGGTGTGTTTGTACCTTCTGGTGGGGGATGACTGGCATGGGGGAATCCATTCTTTGAACGCCTGTGGGAAATGCTGCAGCACGTCTTGATCTGAAGAGCAAAGGACAAAAAAATTATTTTAAACAGTGATTTTTAAAGTGGACTCCTGATGGGCCTCAGGAAAATGCAAAAAATTAAAAGAAAGAACCATAAATCTATAATATTTTATATAAATGTATAATAATAATAAAAATTATAATAGTAATAAATCAAAAATTAAAAAGGATATTTTATTATATGTATTATATGTATTATTATTATCATTACTATTATATAAATGCACATTATTATACACAAAAATATTTGATAATAATGTAAAATAATAGTAATAATAATAATAATAAATATTGAAATCATGAATGAAAAATATATTATATTATATTATTATTATCATATTATGATCATTATTATTATTATTATTATATAAATGCACATTATTCTACACAAAAAGGTCAGTGCAGTCTTTTTTTAATTTATTTACTATGATCCAAAATTACCAAATATTCTCTCAAAAGCTACAATTTTTCTTACAATTAATGCTCTTAATTTAAAAAAAATGTTTTATTATTTTAATTGTGTGTTTTTAAATTTGAGCTACATTGTATAAAAAGTGCTCTATAGATCAAGTTTATTATTTATTATTATTGTTATTATCCAGATCGGCTTCTGCCATCATCTACTAAAAGATGTTTTGGGGAAAAAGGTGTGCAGGTTGTTTACTTCTGCATGGTGAGAGCCAGTTTGTTGGCGGCAGACTTAATCTTGTTCTGGGCCTCCAGGTGCGTCATCCCGTCGGTGCTGACCCCATCGATAGCTGAGATGATGTCGCCCTGAGCCAGGCTGCCGCCCACTGCCTTGCTGCCCGGAGTTATCTATGGAGAGGTCAAGAGAGCAGGTCACCCTCGGACCAGCGACACACATTCCTCAGGAAACAAAAACTGGAAACGGTATGCAGTCACGCCAACATGTAGACATATCACAGGTTGGAGTGATATTTAATTTATGAATGCTGGATTAATGCACCAGGGTGAATGTAAAATAAGAAACTAAAAATGTAAAATAATTTGTTTATTTTCCCTGTGATGTAGCACATGATGCTGTTTGTGAAGCTGCTCAACAAATAAGGATTAAACATGTAGAGAGGAAAGAAGCAAAACAAACTAATCCACCAGCTCTGCAGATAAAAGGCTGCATTAGGGTTTATCAACAGAGTGGAACCATATTTTTTATCTTAGACTCCAATCAGCCTCCAGAGCTGTAAATTGGTCTGACAATGAAATAAATAAAAAGAAAGGCAGCAGCAGCTCTGTTTCTAGTAACAAAGCCATGAAGTGTGCAGAACAGGAATATAGAAACAGTTCATACACTCTGTTTAGGGCAGGTTAACTTTTTCAGAAAAATGCTTTTATTTTGACGAAAATATGCCACGTTGACCTTCAGCTGAACCTTCATGCTCCAGGCTCTGCTACAAAGCCGGACTTTAGCGCTTAAAGCACAAAAAGAGGAGTTTTCAGTGAGCCCCGAAGGCCTGAGGCGTACAGTATCGGGTTTAGACTTACAGTCAACTCGTTAAAGAGTTAAAAATAAGCAACGCTGTTGATGCCTGCGGCTTCACTGTGATTGACCCTACTGAGCCCCCCCACATGCCCCAAACACACACACACACACACACCTGCTACTGACATTCATATGAGACTTCCTTGAATCTTTTTTCTATTTACATGAAGTCCTTTTCTCTACAAACCACAATATGTCTGCATTATTTTACCACTTCACATGATAAAATGTCCTTGGTTCTGCTTCTTCTTATTCACTCTCGCCCTTGTTATTCCTATCAACATTTCTGCATTTTTGTCTGCTTTTTATTCCTTTGAATTACTGTCATTATGCTTAGTGCTCATAGAAGTGTGAAGGTGTTTGTTTGTGTGTGAATGTGTGGAAAAAACACTTGCAATTAAGTAGTAGTCGGCAGAAAAGGAAGGTGAAAAATTATCTCTGCACAGCTGCTTCAGTGTAATCAAACACACATGCAGGCTCAATGTCATGCATGTTTTCATGTGCGTCACACACTTCAAATATAGCAAACAGGAAGTGGACATGAGGTGCTGCGATCCATGAAAATTGGTTTTTAATGAAAGAGAAACACTGGCTTGGATATTGATCAATGAAGGTTTTTTTCTTTCTTTCTTTCTTTTTTTTTTTGTTGCATTTTTAATATCTAAAATGTGTTGTGGTTTGTGCTTTGGTTTGGATATTTTTCTTCTTGCACCACATGCATGCTTCTTCCATCTATTGATCGTGTCCGGAGAGCTGGTATCACGACTTCAGCCTTTTTCTCCCTATGATTTTGACTATGATAACCACACTAATACTTGTAATACAAAATAACTAACAAGTCGTAACTAATAGGTAATTTGTTTCCTAAATTAGCATCCCTGGTAGCAGGAGTTCAATATGTCCTCATAGAGAAAAGTCAGCTTTAAATATGTGGTTAATGTTGGCAAACAGTTTCAGTTGGTTAGGCTTTAGAAAACATTGTCTGGTGTAAAATAACTACTGCCTGATGTGTATGTACTAGAAAATATGATGTCACTATTATCCTGGACAAAATAATTGCAATTCATGATATTATCCCAAAAAGTAATAACAATATGCTCCTAAAATGGAACAAAATATTGATCAAATAAGACGATGTAATTTCTGTAAAATAAGATAAGTTCTACTTGGTGTCACTTAGGGGCTTGGGCCAAATAAATTTTATGGATTTGAGGAAAAACTGTAGTTAACTACATCAGAACAATTAACTTTGGTGGGAACAGCCAGGCATGGGATAGGAAGAGAGGAACTGCACTGCACAGTTATAACACTTGTTATGCCAATTCAAGTAAGTATATATGCATAGAAGTTAAATTACATATGTCACTCTAAAAAACAATGTTGACTTTGTTTCGCTGAGGACACAAACACCGGTATTCTGGGTTAAATTCCTGTGTTTGTTTGATTCACCATAAGTGGACTTTGTTGTTCTTTACACTCAGCCTCTGCTACCGTCATTATAACTACAGCCACTAGAGGGTGCCGCCTGACAATAAACATTAATTTGAGTCGTACTAAGCTGCTGTACAAACATATGGGCTCATTTTTTGGGGAGAGGACGGTCTCAAAATAACTGGGCTGCGGCGCTTCATCTTGGCTAACAAGATGTCAGGAATCCACTGTATTCATTCCTCTTTCCTTTCTTAGTTCTTGGCAAAAGTAGGCCGAAACCCAAACCGCGTCTGTGTTACGTCAAACTGTAATGGCACCCCTAGTTGTCGTGTCAAGCTGCCATGTTTTATGTTAACCTGTCAAACCTGACCACAGGATGAATTCAAATCCAACGACACAATGTCACGTTGGACTGAGGGATCAGAAGACAATGAACCAACCGATGGGAATCAATAAAAAGCAGGTTGAGCATCAATCAGGACTAAAGAATGAGAGTTAAGGTCAACACTGTTGGCTCCACTAAGCATCACCTCCTCTCCTCTCCTGAATCTCTCAAATCCTCCATCCATCCATGCATTCTTTCACACTGACGCCGTCCTCTCAGGAGAGACAAGGACATGTTCAAATTGAACTATAAGCGAGAAATAAAGCTTAGTTAAGGTAACACAAGCCGCTTCCTCGCTTCTTTCCTGCCCCATTCCCAACCCCACTCCATCCATCCACCTCTCCTCCAGTGCTATTTAAAGGAAACGCTGTAAATACACCACCAGCCCTGCCAGAGACGGGGACAGCCAGTCTCTGCTGTAGAGGTGAAAGCTAATTAATTTGTAGAGTGACACATTCATTTCCCCCAGCTCTTTTCTTAAATTCCTATAATTATCGTCTGTATGTTCTCGTCTGAGCTTCTTTCAGAAATGATCTTGTTTGTCTGCTGTCATTTGCAAGAAAAAAACAAGTCTTTTGCCGTGCTGTAGTTGATTATGTTTGTCTGCCAAAATAACTTTGGAATGACATAAATTGTGAGAGATTTGAAAATAAATATCTGTCAAATCTATCATCCTGAATTGATGATTTGACTGTTCAGATCAACTTTATTCATGATAAATCAAGCAGACTATGACCTGAAATATGGATGACTTGACATTTGAGCTTTCAATCAATATAATCAAAGTAAATATTAAACTGTTTTATTTGGTTTTATTGTCAAAAGCAACACTAAAGAAAACGCACAGCAGTAAAAGCCACTAATGCAGCAGCGCCTCTTTTCCACTAAAACTATTCCAGTCCTTCCACTGCTGCTCTATTCTGGAAATCTCTCTGGACATTACATCTGTGCCTCCCCCTGTCATCATCACGTACAGCAACATTACATAACCAGCTGCTCAGCCACGGCTCACACACAGATCACACCTGCACACATGCATATACAGTACGCACATGCATCGACACAAGCTTGACCAGGTTTGAACATGCAGCGTCAAAACAGGTGAAAAAGGTCAAAGCAGGGTTAAAAAAAATGAGAAATTAAAATTTAAAGACATCTAGAGTGCATTTAATTGTTTAAAGGGGCAGTGAAGGAGACCCTGTAATAAACCTGCTTCACTTTTCAACATATTTTGGCTTTTTAGTGAGACAACTACACTTTTTTTCACCTGCAAATCACCAATAAGATGCAGATATTCAAGCAGGAAGATGTGACAAAAGGGTCAAAAAATGTTTTTTAAAGTTCTGTGTTTACATTATTGTGAATTGTGTTTGTTGGTTTACTCGTGTTTTAGGACATTAATTTTGTCATCATAATTTAACATCGCTTGTGCATTATTGTGGGCTTTTTTATGTGATATAATCTCAAATTCTTTATTTTTAAGTTGCTTTGGTCACTGTGCAGGTGAGTGTGTCCTTACCCTGGAGATGGTGAGTGGCATGTTGAAGTCCTTTCCTCCCTGTAGTCTGAAGCCCCATGGAGCGGGGCCATTCAGAGTCACTGTGTACGAACTCATCTTCGGTTAAACGTCAACACTCCTCCTGCTAACAACTCCTGCTGGCTGTATGTCTTCTCCTCCTGCCCGGCGTCTTCTCCGTCCTCCCCTGCTATCCTTTTGTCCCGGTCGGCTTCGGCGGTCGCTTTCCTCCAGTCAGCCCTGCCTTCACTCTCCCTGTCTGCTCCCAGCTCTCAGGACAAACACCCTGGGGGTTGTCGTGGTGGGTGGGTGGGTGGGTGGGTGAGTTGGTTGGTCAGGTGCTGTGGAACCTCTGTGACACAAACACACACAGGCATAGATTCATGCATGCAGATACACATAGATACACACAGAAAGAGTGCAGCCGCTGCAGAACAGTAAACAAAAAAACCTCCTTGATCCCTTACCCCTTCGAAAAACTTAAAATTTTACAAATTGCAAACTAAAAAGTTAACTTTAAACCAAATATTACAAGAGAAGAGTTTCTTGCCTGCAGAGTTGCTGAGGGCGAGGGACAGACAGCCTAAGAATAGCCGAGGTGAGCATAGACACAGGGGCCCTGGCCCTTATAAGGCCTGTAACACGAAGCCCCAGAATGCTTCACTGTCGATTCACATCGCCAATATAGACCCCTCTTACTGCAACACATTCTCCCTCTCTCTTTCTCCCTCTCTTAGCGCTATCAGTTCATGCTGCTAGCACCCTATTATCTGCAATTAGCCTCTGTGCACTGATGTCATTGACTTTTCAGTCTTGCAGTCTTTTCATTCTGCACATGAAAAAAGGAAACAGCAGATTACCCGGCGCTGTTCCCGAGAAACGCCCCCACCGAGCTGATTGAGTCATGTGTTGGTGTTTGTGTGATACGGAGCAATTCAATTAGCAGTCAGCCACAGCTGCTAAGGTTAACTGAACACAAACAGAGTCTGACATTGTTTCATAGAAGGTGACAGACTCTTTTTTTCTTCTGGTATATTAGTCACACGCACACACCTTGAAATGGCGACGTTGGTGTGCTGCTGTGATACTAAACGCCTGATTTTGAATGAGCAGTAAGTGGATATGAGCCAGTAACCATGCACGTCTTACACGAAAAAGTGACTTGCATATTTCTTTCTGTAGGACCTTTATAGCTAAATTTTCATTTGGCTATCAAGATGCGGTGCTATGGAATGATATATAAAAAAAATCATGTTCCTCTTTAAATACATTTAAGACCAAGCTCAAAAAATTCCTTCAGATGTTCCAATCACCATTGTATCAGTGTTTTGATTGTATTTTTTATTTTCATGTAGCTATGTCATTTAAATAAAGTAGAGTAAATTATAGGTTTTATGAGGGAGGGTCACTTATAAGCCCTTTGGGGTTTTAAAAAAATATTTCCTGCACATTTTAACTGTTTCTAGTACTGTTATTTCTTTATGATTGTTTGTTTGTAAGTGCAAACAACAATAAATAAAATAAAATAAAAAAATACTACAGATCCATATTCAGAGAGCTCATGTTCAACACCTTTACTCCAGATCTTCTCCATTAGATTTGAGGTATTTTGTGTGGAATAACAAAAACTTACACTTATTTGTTTGATGAAGGTTACAGCAGATTTGAAGATTAATGCTTCTCTCATGACTGTCGATTAAATGTGTCAGCGGACATTTAAGGAATAATGCTATTTTACAAAATCTCATTAAGTTTGCACAAGAGAGGTAGAAAACAAGCCAAAATGACTGAGAACTCCTGGGTAAATCAACATAAAAATAGTTTTTGTGCCTTAAAAGTAAACTTCACCGACTAAATTCGCATTTGTATATCAGTTACCTACCTCATCTTACCTTATATTCTTGTAGAAAATGTGTTTTTACACATGACCAGAGGAGGGTTAGCGAAGAGGAAAAGAAACCGGATTTATATGATGGCCAGATTTATTCGCCAATTGACACAATTTATATATCGATAAAAGTCGTATCTTGATCAACATTACTATTATTAATTATTTCATATTTTGCAGGTCAGTGTTAATAAACTAGCAAAAGGCAACTTCTAATGCTAGTAATACCAGCATTGACTTAGCGTCACCGGCATGTCATAAGCTTGCAAGTTAAAGCAGTAAGTCTGTAAGTCCATGAACTGTATATTATTTAAAATAGTAAAATATTATATGATAAATATTGGATATACACTGACTTTACCTGTGGTGCTTCACCTGAGCTGGCAGCTCCACCCGGTCCACTGCTGTCAGTCGTCTTTGGCTTTGGCGCATGCGCGTTTGGAGAAATCGTGGTTCGATCATTTTCCCCTGTGACCTGCCTGTGACCTATGTGACGTCATTTCAACAATTTACTACAGGCACCCATAAACTTGAATACAAAATAAGCAACAACAAAAAAATCATAATCACAATAAACCCATAAACTTGAATTTGTGTTCACAGTGAAGACTTTGTAGTCGTAGAAATTAGAGTTGTCTTTGACATTGCACTCACAGCTTTTAGATTCATACATAAAAACAATCCTAACCCAACCAATTTCTTAGACTCACATACATGAAAGCAGGATTTTGTGTACAACTATTTTATTGACATACAAATGTTTAACATTACATATACAAATGGTTGGAATCATGCACATATCTTTATGATAGCTATCTTACTCCAAAGAGGTTGGGGTCTATATTTGGTCCTCCTAAAACAGCATGTGGTCCACCCGGCCCCCGATTCAAAATGGTCTAGAGCCACCCCTGGTTCAAACAGGTCGACGACAGTGACCAAGAGTTCGACTGTGTATTTGTAAAACATACGTACATGGAGATTTAATGAAGGTCAAGACACGATGAATGGTGTACACACAAATACACACACACACTGCCACTAGAGCCTGCAGTATTGTTAATGTTGCATGACCTCGTACAGGTTTCTAAGGGGTTTGACGCACTGTGAGCTGGATAGTGCAGAGAAATAAATCAAAATAAAATCAGCTCAGACCAAAAACAAATTCAATATTTATTTGGAGTGAAAGAAAAGTGAAATTGCTGTGGAAACCAAACCTGCCTCCTTTTTTTTTTTGTTATCTCTTATTGTCCTACTTTCACTTCTTAGTAAGTATTTCTCACCTTCCCACATATATTATTTAATCTTATTCAATGGTTTATTTTTGTTTTGTAATAATGTACACACACAGTTTTTGTCTCTTTTTCCAGTGGCTGAATGTAACTAAGTAAATCTACTCAAGTACAGTACTTAAGTACACATTTTATTGGTTTTATTGCCTTTAGGTCTTTTTGAAAAGCCACTTCTATGCATGTAACCAGTGGAAACTCGAGTTGGGATGAGAATGAGTTGAACTTGAAACAAAACAAAAAAGCATTCAACCTGCAGAAACACATACAATCACCCACAATAGTGCCTCAATTCTGGCAATGATGCATATAAGATACTCAACAGCAATGTCTCTTGTAGTTTCATGGAGGAATAATACCAGAAAGAAAATAGTTTCCAGACGAAACAATGGATTATCTTGAGTACAAAAGGCGTCAGCTAAATGACATGTAATGTAATGTAATGAGTAATCAGGTCAGGATTGCTGGGGAAGATCCATTGCTGCCGAGTGAAAAAATTGTCTTTTTCTTTTGGTGTTTTAAACACCGCCGGTTGAGTGCTTTGATCCAGATTTATTATAATCGATAAAAGGCTGATGTCTCTAAAATGGCTCCGACAGGCACACCAAAACCAATCTAGATTAATAAAGAGAACCAAGGGTAAGTGAAATGATTAAGTGGTTGAAATGGTGGGTTTTTGGGGTGAACTGTCCATTAATGTAAAGGAACTGATTACCTTTTCCACCACAGCCTTTCTTTTAAAAATATGGAATTAGTAAACCTACATTGTAATCCTGAAAAGTGTTTCGCTGACCCTCCAGAGAGACAGATTTTTTGTTGTTGCATTTTTTCCCCTTTTTGATGAATTAATAAAGTCATTTTTATTATAGTTTTATGACCAAAAGAACTTGTGAACACACAGTGCTGAGCTGCATCGCAAATGAATCTTCAGATCCCTTGTTTTCAGATGATGTCACCACTTATATGTGGCATTTATTGTTGACCTGCTTTCTCCCCCTAAAACTCCGCTGCCCTTAATCCCCAAAAGGGGTTAGCAACATGCTTTGGCAAACTTGAATTTAAAATGCAGACGTGAATAAAAACTGTGAACGTCAGAATAATCCCTCTACATTTGTCTCCACCACCCTCTCCCAGTATACGTACACACCCTCCATTCATGCAAACTGAGTACTAACTCTCACCTCTGCAGGGCGCCATAGTTCTGCAGCGACGTCTATTCAGGTCAGACAGCTTGCAGGGTAACTGTCGATCTGCTCTCTCACATATTGGACCGATATGACCTACACCCAGACCGCTCTGTTATCTGAGATCAGGACGGGCCAGTTGTAATCTGCTGTAGGGGAGGGATCTCTTCCATTCAGGAAAAAAATACCTAATGATTTAGGAAAATATCGGTCAGTAAGCACTGATGCACAGATGATGCACCAGGAGCTGCAGGGAGCACAGTCATCATGGTGCAGTAATGTGAATATATATACTATTGAAAAAATGTGATGGTTATCATTTGTTGCATCTCTACTTTAATACACAGTTAGTTCAAGACATTGAAACAGTATTTGTGCAGAATTTAGCAACACATTTATTTATAAAAATAAATAATAACACAAAACATTTTGTACAACGAAAAAACAAAATCAACATGAAACCATCACTTCATTAAATCATCACTTCATAAAAGCAAAAATTTATATTTCATAATATTATATATTTGTTTGGTCGTAAGACATGTATTTTGTACATTCATTGATGGGTACTGCAGGGCAAAGGAGCAACAGCGGGAATGTTTCAACCGTCGTTGCCTCAGTCACTAAGATTTCAATCTTTTTTATTTATTTTATTATTTAGAAGAAGAATAATTACAATCATAGTCAATGATGCAGCAATCGTAGGAATGCCAAAGGGAACTGCAATGTACAGAAGTGAAAAAAAGAGCTTCAGAAATGAAAAAAAAGGTTGTTAAAGCAAAGCTGGTGTTCTGTACATCTGCGTGTGATGAGATATTTAACACAGTAATTGAGTAACTGTCATCTGTATATCTAAAGATATTACAGAAAGGTATGGCATCCAGAGAAATGCAAAGTACAGTGCTGAGTCCAGTTCTTTAGTGCACACACACTCACACTCACACTCACACTCACACTCACATACTCACACTCACATACTCACACAGTGTTGGACGATGGATTACGTTGTTTTGACACACTAGTGACCTGATCCGTGGCACTTCATGTCACCACGAATGGAAAAATCAATGACAAAGAGCCAGCGGGGAAACAATTTGACTGTCTCTTCTGTTCTGTAACGTGTGTGTGTGTGTGTGTGTGTGTGTGTGTGTGTGTGTGTGTATGTGTGTGTGTGATTTCCCAGTTTAGAAGCTGAAACCTTAAAATTAAAGTTGCATTGACCACTAGAGGGCGGAATGAGCTCCTGGCTAACATGCAGTTTTGGCTGCAAAATTTTTATTAATTTGTGGTGACTGCATGTACTAGATTTGTGAAGGCCCATCATTTTACACCTACAGAAGCACTGCATTAGTATACCTGTAATTTAAGAAAGTTCATGACCAGGTCACCATGTCTGTCCTGCTTCACAGCGGCCCAAGCAGCACAGAAACTTGCATGTATCACTCAGCGCTATGTCACAAATTTCGTTGCTCTGATTGGTTGTAGGTCTATTCAGAGGCATTTCTGTCATGAACTGAGAGTTCCCAGACTGATACGCATTTACAAATTATCAATTAAGTCAGCTGAAGTTAATTTATATCCAGCCCATATAACAGCTGGCTGCACTGGAACCTCAGAAATATCAACATTTGCTCCGAGAGGCTAAATCGTCTTCAGGCCAATTGCTAATGGGTTTGGAGATTGGGTATGCATTACCATACACTCACCAGCCACTTTATTAGGTACACCCATTCAGCTGCTCCTTAACGCAAACAACTTAATTCATTTAGTCATGTAGGCATGGTAAAGATGAGATGCTGAAGTCCAAAGCGAGCATCAGAATGGGTAAGGAAGGTGATTTAAGTGACTTTGAACGTAACATGGTTGTTGGTCTTAGTATTTCAGATATGCTGATCTAACAACCATTTCTAGGGTTTTCAGAGAATGGTCAGAAAAAAAGAAAATATCCAGTGAGCCTTGGTGCTTTGTTGATGTCAGAGGTCAGAGGAGAATGGCCAGACTGGTTCCAGATGATAGAAAGACAACAGTTACTCAGATAACCACTCATTTCAACCAGGGTCTGCAGAAGACCATCTCTGAGCGCACAACACATCCAACCTTGAAGCAGATGGGCTACAGCAGCAGAAGATCACACCACCACTTTATTAGGTACACCTTGCTAGCTAATAAAGTGGCCAATGAGTGTATGTTGTAGTGTACAAAATATGCCTCATAAACTAATTTTCATTTTGATGTCCTCAGTTGTAGTCATATTGCCCCAAAATCAGCTTAGTGTTTGTTAATGGTAATGTTTTAACATATTCAAGTTATGTATGGCAAGATAAAGACTTTAAGACAAAGACTTAAAATGCATTGAGATTAAACTTTTTGACAATGTGTTTTTTAAGGAGCTCCAAGGTAAACTGTGTGTGCAAATTCATACAGGTATATTTGAATTTACTGAACATTCACGCTCACATACTCACACTCTGTGTAATGAATAAAGAGCATGCTCTGCTTTTGACCATAATTAGCAAAAGCATGCTGATACGGAAAAGTACCATTGAGGGAAATACTGAACCACACACACACACGGTTACACACTGTTTCTGCACTTTTAGTCCAGTTGTTTATGGTAATGCTTTTGTCTCCAGCCTGGCAATGTCAAGGGGCTCCTTGGAAACTGGGCTGTAGGTTTTGGTCAATTTCAGGTTGCCATGGAACCCAGGGGGACTGTGCAGTATAGACGGGCTGGATATGGACGTTACAATGACGGATGAAGTCTTAGACGCGGTCCTTTGCCCAGACTCGTCCATCATGTTGTCCAGCTGCAGAAGCGGAGGAAGAGAGAGAGAGATGTTCAGAAGAATGAGACTCGACATGCTGAATGTGAGGCGGCAGCCACCAGATGCTGGTGTGAGGAAATGCAGCAAGGTGGAGGTTAAAGCTGGGGTAGGCATTTTTTTAACAGCGTCATTGGGCAAATACTTCATTATAATATCTCAGCATATTGTAATTCAAGTAGACTGGGAGGAGACTACATTCCTGCACCGTCTCTTGGTTCTTCAGAGTTCCTATTTGCTGTTCTACAAATCCAGATCTGTCCTTTTAGATGGTGAAAGCCTGATCCAATGCCGGAAAAACTGCAGATAATATTTTTATTGCATTGACAACTACTGAGCTACTGCCTATGCTGCAAAGAAATAAGCAAAAAATAAAGACTTCTCAAAGGGCACTTTCACAACCCAAAGTTTAGATTGTTTCAATTGTTTGGTCGCCAATGAATGCTCCAATCGAACTCTAGTGTGGACCAAAACAACTGGTCTGAGACCAGTTGCGAGAGGGGGCATTGCACTGTGAACGTAATCTGACCCATTACATGAAATGGACCAAATTGCAGCAGATTGTGGGCTATCTGCACAGGCATTTTGAGAGATGTTCACAGAGCAATAGGTGCGACATGACTGGGAGAGGACTGACTTGGACTTCTGCTGCAGTCCGATGTTTGCTTGACATCTGAGCCGTCGCTTGGTAGGACACCAGAGCAGGATTACAGCCAGTGTGATCAAAGGTACTCAGATGCGTTCAGCTCCATGTTGCTTTGTTTATTTCTGTGTTTACATTTTCCACCACCAACTTTCCAACCAATAGGAAATAATACTGCAAGTATATTTCCACCATTTTTTAAAAATTTTGTCCACATACAATTATACACTGTGAATTCGGACTAACCAAACGGACTTGGGTTGTGAAAGCGACTCAAAAGAGTCTAAAAAAGAGTCTGACAATAAATCCAATAAAACACAAATTTTAGTGTGTGTTTATGCAAGTTGCTAAAACCTTGAAAAAGTTTGTAATTCTCAAAGAATTGCTGCTATATAACAGCATCAGGATCACAAAAACATAAATAATAGTACCCGTACAGGTTATATTGTATGAACTGAGTGCCCCCTAGCAGCCATAATAATTATGAATGACAGCGATGCCAATTATAAATTATGGAAGTTGCAGTTGGAAGGGTGGGAGAGAGAACAGGGTTTGTGTACAATGTGAAAACAAAAGTAAACAATGTGGTTTAAACATCACTGAACTTCAATGCATTATTTTACATAACTACTTCACTTCTGCCATTAACAAACTTTTTTTTAACTGTCTTTTATTACACCTAATCAGGAAGTTTTTGCCTTTAATTAACCTAGATCAGTGGTTTTGTAGCCTAAATTGAAAGAAACTGCAGCCTTTTTACAACCTCGAACCTTACGTGTATGTATAATGACGTGTGTGTTATAATTAAAACGCTGACGAACGAGCTATTCTGTTGTTTAGGTTGAAGATCTTGTTGGCATGAATGAGCTCATCTGGTGTAAGGGGGCTGAAGACAGAGAGGGGAGAGCTGCAGGAAGACATATTGTATTTCAAATTATAGCATTTGTTTTCACCCTTAGAACTGCCCATCCCAGCTTTAAAGGGGAGAATTAAGTTTCATCAACTGTGCTCTGATTTGGATCAATATAACTTTCCTCCACTTAACCTGCCAGCACAAGACATGAAACAGTAACAGCTCATCAAAGGCATTGACCTGTTGGATTGATAAATGGCTTTCCCCTAGCGCCCTTGATGGAGTGAGGCTGTATCACTCAAGAGCTCAACATGTTTAAGTAGATTTCTTTCAAAAGAATGATACTGTTTTATTATAACTTTGCTTTTATTTATATTTATCACTGTTTTTTATACTGTCAATCGGTTAAAAACAACTTATGTAGTATTCTGTGCATACAAACAACATGTCCAGATAGAAGCAGACTTCAAGGAGGCTTTCAGTTGAAATTTCCAACTGGGAACTCATACATTTTGATCTCCACCTTCAAATGGAATGAACCATCAGATTAAGAGCTTAGACAAATGTATTAAAGTTGTCTAAAGTTCAAGTAACTTATAAAGTGGTTTACTTATTCTTGATAATCTTGAATAACTGTTGGACTGTCGGATGATTACAAAATCAAGACTTAAGTAGTAAAAACCTGCAAATTCTTTGATTAACTTTGCACATACACATAAAGAAAGAAAACTTAACCATGTATAGAAATGGTGCAGTGCTGGATTTAATCTATATTTTTACTGAAAAATAAGCAGCACCTAACTTATTTGTATTGCAATTCCTGATAAGTAAGTCTTTCCTTTTTACAAGAGCAGCTTATTCAAACTTTGTTTGTTCTTAGGGAACGATATTCTTTCCCAGTCAGTCAATACTGTCACTGGGGTCAGTCAATCTATCTTCACAGCTTTTGAAATGAAGACATTGTCCAGTCAGTGGAGGGCATCGAAAAACAGCAGAAACCGATCAATTGAGAGCAGAAACACAGGGTTGGGGTGTGAAAGGTTAAAGTTTTTGATTTTGCACAAAGTTCGATTAATATTGATGCAGGAAATGGATGAACCTGGACAGGATGGAAAACAAGGTTGATTAGACTGACTGGAATGAGCTGGAGAAAAAAAAAGTAAGGGCGAAAGACAAACCACTTTAATTTACTTTTAAAGCAGCTATATTAGATGTGAAAGAATAATTGGGCTGTTAGAAAACCCACACTATTAATGTTAACTTGTTTGTCTGCAAGTTTTATCATGTCCCATGCTCTTGAACCTACCATAGCTGTTCCGACGCTATTGAATGCACCATACCTGTGTATGAATTGCCGTGCTGTGAATCTTAGTTTTCTCTCGATACAGTGGTTGACAGATTATAATTCCCTCGCCTTTTCCAAACATTCACCTGTACCTCTCTGGGTTATTGCTGTGTGTAAATGCCAAAAGGTGAGTCTAATGCAATATTAAAGAATGGGTGACATACCCCTTTAATTAGCCTTAAAACATAAATGATTAAAAACACCTACAGGAAGGACAGAAAAAAAAGATCAAAAACACACACATGGCACAGATTTAGAAGCTAAATGGGGATTTTTTTCTACACAGACAATACTTTCTAGGTAGAGTAAATGTGTTGCTGATTTAATGTTTTCATAGGATTTCACGGGAGTTGTTTTTTTGTAGACAACAAAAAAAGCCCCCACAGAACCAGAGGTAGACGGTCGGTGGATTCTTACGGTCTCAGGCAGACGGCTGGTTGGCGGCAGGCTGATATCCGACATGGAGATGTCTTCGGGCTGCGTCAGGGCCTGAACAGCAGGAACATAAACAGCCTTTAGTGATAGTTATGATCAAAAGCTTGTTTGTACTATTTGAGCCACTAGGTCACATTTTGTACTAAAAAAAGAGTGACTTCAAATCAGGATTTCAACTCGGAACTTTTAAGATAAAAGAGCATCTATCTTAGATCACATCATGTTGCTTACTCCCAAAGATCCCATGTTATGCCAGAAACAATCACATGTGCCAATAAATCTGGATAAGCATCCGCAGTGAAAAATGGGTCACCTAAAATCCAAATAAAAAAACATTTTAATAAATGTAATCAACCTCAACTGTAAGGTGCTGAAAAAGCGAAAAAAAAAAAAGCTTGGATTTTATGACACTGGACTCTCACACAACTGCACTTACTGATTATTTAGACTTTTTATTTTTATTTTTAGACAAATTATAATTTCCTTCATCTTTTCCAAATTCACCTGTACCTCCCTGGATTATTGCTGTGTGTAAATGCCAGAAGAAAGATTATAGACAGATTATAACTTCTTTTCCTTTTTTTTTTTTTTTTAGCATGTACATTTCACATTTTCGCCTAAAATTTCTTTTAGCCCTGTGGCATCAAGGAACATCAGGGACACAAAAGTAACCCTGATATAAGAAAGACATGAATTATCTAATCTAAATATCTGCAAGAAAGCTAAAGCCAAAATGTCAAACTACTCCTTTAAGTCTAAACATATCAGGTAATACAAGTATTTGAGCAAAAGGATACAGTTTCTGTTAAACAAGATAAAATAAAATAAAATAAAAATATGCAGTAGATAAAAATGATTTAAAGTTAAGTCACAAAAAAAGTTATACTGATCACAACGGGAAATGTGTCAGTAAAAATACATTTTCCACATTGACGACATTGTTAGCAAGAGTACCAGTAGGTAAACAGCTTTTATAGACAAAAGTAAAAGTGTGTAAGCTGTGCTCGGTGCAGAGACCGGAGCAGATGGGGGTCAGCGACTCCTCCACAATAAGCCGTCTTCGTATGCAACAAGTGCAGCAAGCTGAAACACAGAGGTGCATCATGCGAGCTGTGGATTAAGTCTGATACTCCCAGATTATTGGATTAGTGTTTGGACTCTCTGTAGCAGCAGTGTGTGTGTGTGTGTTTGCATCTGTACAAACATGTGAGTTACTTGTGTTTTTTTCTATGAACTAAGGTGATTACAGAGAGACGGAAATGCTCCATATATTCGATGCCCCACATAGAATAGCCTGATACATTCTCCTGGTCTTACAGCACGATTATATAATAAGTATTGGGTATATTATATATAATATATAATATTTAATACTTTTCCTCTCAATAGCATTTGCAACAGTCCCGTGTGCCTGAATGAAAACAACCCATCAGCCTCTAAAGCAGCTGTCTATTCTGCCAATGAACGCTGGTGAACTAAGAACAAACTGTCAAAACTAGGCAGTGAATAAGATGAGATATGAATAAAGATTCTGTTACTGCACTGACTGTTTCTCACCTCAAATGTTTTCAGAAACATATTTTAGTGACTGTTTAGCTGTAAAATGAGAAACCCGGCCACCAATTTTGAAAATGCTCGAGCAAACTTTCTCAGCAGAAAGGGGAAAAGGAAAGTTTATTCTGCCGGCTTTCTTATCTTTTACAGTTTCTCCACAATATTAATCCTTCAGAGTCTTGGGCTATTTTGGCCGTTTATATACCACTTTAAAAAAAAGTTTACCATGACATGTTGGTATCAATTTTTTCAGGTTAACATCAACTATATGGCCTGATAGTTGTTGTTTTTTCACTTTGACTTACTGGATCAACATTTGGAACCCAAAAGAAACAAAAAAACATAACATTTAATTTTGAAAATTAAGGTTTTTTTTTTAACTTTCAAAACATAATCATGCTCAATGAAGAATTTTAAATGCTGCAAATGTGAACACATGTTGCAAATATAACATATAAGAGGTCAAAGGAGGCAAACATGTAGTTACATATTTTTATACTAAATAAATTTGGCCTTATCTCTGGTTTTACTTGGCCTATCATCATCAAACAAAATCTGGTATGGAGTTTCAAGTCAGTACTTTAGAGGGACGCTGATGACAGGGGTCGGAGGGTTAAACAGAATAATTTTATAGAGCTGCAAAAGTTATACACACATGGAATTCAAGTTAAAGCCATGTGGTTGTGTTTTTATAGTCTAGAGGAGATGGAAGTGTCCTTTAGTTCTTGAGGTACTGTTTTCTTTCCTCAATCTCTGACTGGCACAGCAGCTCAGAGTGTTTACCAGCCTGGGATCACAAAGTGAAACCATACAGTTACAAAAGGGAGCAAAGCAACATGACTGAACCAGATTTCACGCTGAGGAGTCCCGCTCATAACCGTGAGGAGACGGGATTACAAAAGGCCTCTAACAGACACAGCCTCATACAGTTACTTGCCGTGAAATACCGAACATAAACATGAAGATTATTGACTTTAACAGGGCTCCAAAACAATGTGACCTCACTGCTCAAATTCAGGAGGAGATGATTACGATCAGCCTCGGCGCAGAGACAAAACAGAAGCATGTGAGTTAAGCTGCACGGAGCCCCAGCCTGATAACGCCTATCTGACACTTATTTACTTTAGAAATATGTGACTTTCAGATTGCACAGTTTATTTCACACTAGTGCACATTAAGGTAAGTGCATTGAGAGAAGCCAGGCCCCAGGACTCACTGTGATCTGTGAGAGGTGACATATTGCCGGGTCAGTGGGGTTGAGCGCAGCAGTTCTCTCAAACTCTCCCGTGCTGTGACCTCTCACCTTTGACCTCTGGCTGGCATGGCGCACCTGTTTGACATCACCCGACAACGGACGAATGACAGGCTTCCGAGACGAGCAGTCCTCCTCGACGTCTGAGAAACGAGCCTTTAAGGCAACACAAAATGACGCAAGACTAACATCAGCAACTCATAAGTCAAAGCATTTGTCATTGGAAGTGTAAGACAGAGACATACCAGATTAGATATGAGGAACACTCACTGATTCGCTCTCGGACAGGGAGGAGCTGTGTGGCTTGCAGGGGCCCTTGCCCTCTGATTGGCTGGTGAGGGTTGATCGGCGGGTGGACTGGAAGCTGCTGCTGGTGAAGCGGTCTCTGCCTTTAACACACAGCAGCACCCCGAGGTAGGGAATATACCTGCTGAGCGCCGACCTGAGGGAGAGATGGAGAGAAATATTCAAAATCTGTAATCAAACTTATTTTAATATATGATAGTGAAGTGTGGGGGCCTCTGACAATCCTAGATGCTGAGCTGAATTCCACCTTTTAATTAGGATTTAAAAAGAGCAATCGTAAGTAAATATAGTTGCTATGGGGAATATAATTAACATTGTTGTACAATGCAGCCTGATCGCGTACGAAACATCCCTCTAGTGTATTATATTATATTCTTAAGCGATTGTTTCATGAATACTCATGCACATTAAAATATTCCGATTAATGGAAAAGCAGTGTCTTTTTCTTTTCTTTTTTTTTGGAATGAGGTTGATTTTCGTATAACTTTGGTACTTGTACTTTATTTGAGTATTTACATTTTATGTAACTTTCTACTACAGTTTAGAGGCCATTCAGAGTGAAAGGGAGAGACAGAGGGAAAGGGCTCCGAGCCAGATTCGAGCCGCCCGCTTGCGAGGACTGAGCCTCTATGGTATGCTCTCTACCAGGTGTGCCTCTGGGAACACCCATCTGGGATCATTTTTGCTTTATCTTTGTACAGTGGGAGGAAGTTTGGATTAGTTTAGTTTTATATACAGTCTATGTTGTGAACTGATCTGCTGTGCACTGGCAGGAAACTGCAGCTGGCCCGGACATTCAGGCTGGGTGTGCATGTGTCCAACACTTTCACGAGGACTGCCTGAGGGGCCTGAAGGCTGGAACCAACCGTCCCAGTGAACAGAACTGCCATACAATGTGTTGAGACAAGACACTTTCTCTATGGAAGTCAATATATGAGCAACATTTTAGTACCCCTGACGCCAAAAACTGGGCTTAGGAGTACACAAATTCTAAATAATCTTGTAACTAGTGGTGATGAGACAAAATGGCAAATGATGGTGAGCAGCCAGAAGCTAAAAAATGAACATTGTCTGAGTGATCCCAACCTGGCTGTTGAGACTGGTGGACACAGACAAAATGAAAAACACAGTTCCGCCAACTTCAAGTAGAGAAAGAGCAAAACCAAAAATTCGACACACTCTCAGACCAAAATAAAATTCAATATTTACTTGGGGGAAAGAACTAACAATGTCACAGAAGCAGCAAAATGTGTCACAGCCTGAGGGAACACACAGAAAACTTTACTGAGAGACTTATAAATCCGCTTCCTGTTTTTCATTTCATAAAATGTTTTTTCTTGTCACTGTTACCATCACGATAGATTTTTTTTTTTAAATCCAATGATTTGCTTGCAACAGCTTTTGTTTTCTCTTTATTTATCTTCAAAATAATAATTGTAATGTGTTCAAATTGTATTAGACTTAAATTGTAAAACTCATTCGACCAATACAACCATACTGTGTCAATAACGGCCACACAAATAAAGCAAACCTTATTTTTGAGAAAGGTGAGAGACAGCATGGCTGGGTAAACTGACACAGCATGTTATTTCCACATCATTCATGTCATCTGCTGTCAGTTCAACTCAACACTTGAGTGCCATCCTACCTGTATTTGGGATGTGTTATGGCGTATATGATGGGGTTGTGGATCGCAGATGCTTTGGCGATCACAGCAGGAACAGAGTTCATGTACGGAGTCAGCATGTCAGCATACCTGAGAGAAAAAGGGAGATAAATGAGAGACGGAAATGAGACACATTCAAGGGCAGTGGTGGGTGTATTTTCCTCGTAATTGTAGACTTGAGCTTTCTATAAAAACAGAAGCAGTATAGAAGCAGTGTAACCTCCAATCAGTAAAGCTGTCACACTATTTTAATAAATCCTGTCTTTCTTCTGAGTTATTTTTTCACATGTACACGTTATTTTCACATTTTCATTCATTCAAAAGGCAATCACCAGGTCTGAAAAGTGAAGCCAATGTGGAAATAACTTTAACTTGTATTCTTTTTAAAGGCCAGCAGGGAGCGACTTTACTGGATGCAAAAAGATGTCAGATTGTAAAAAGTTTATGAGAAAATCACCATACTTCTCACTTGATTTATTACCTCATTCAGCATTTTCCTAGCGAGTTTATGCTCTCAACCCTAGCAAGATGATTTGTTTAATTTTGTTAATAATGGTCCCATTTAGAGTAAAATAGGCCAATAAGCAGGGGATGCTTTAGGGCAGGGATGTCCAAACTATTCCACAAAGGGCCGTGTGGCTGCAGGTTTTTGTTTCAACCAAGCAAAAGCACACAGTTTGACCAATTAACTGTCTGAAGACTGAGATCAGTTGATTAACTGAGTCAAGTCTGGTGTGCTGCTGCTTGGTTGGAATGAAAACCTGCAGCCACACGGCCCTTTGTGGAATAGTTTGGACATCCCTGCTTTAGGGGGCTACCTTGTGATTGGCAAGTTGCAGCCATATTGTTGTGAACTTCGACCCTTTTTCACTGTGTTTCCATTTCATGAGAGTAAATTGTCACCTCAGAATATCTTGTTAAGCATCTGGTTGTACTAAAAGACACACACAAGCTAGCGAGTGAAAACCCCAGCTCCACCATCTCCCCCATCTGGCTCCAAAAACAACCAAATTGGTGACAGTTAAAAAGTAAAAATGCCAAACTTGAGGCTGAAAACATTGTTTGCTTGTTTGTTATGACGGGGATTAGCCCTCCCAGAATCCTCACTAATGGTCGGATGCTTTGAGAGCTCCCTCATAATGAGCAGAGACATTGCTGGCTAATCTAACTGTGTAACAATTTGCACTAAAAGTGACTAAATCAGGATTAATGCCCCACCTATCAGACTGCATGTGGTCATTTCTTGCATTTGTCTTGCACTGCTGAACCTGCTGCCTCCACAACCTCGGTCTGATTAAATGTGTGTTAGATGGATGAGCTTAGACAAGAGAAGCTTTAATAACATATTTAACTTCTTATCAAGACTTGCCTCAGTTGATTTGCACGCTAGCTACCTTAATGATCACACACAATCTGGAGCTTTTCCTAAAACATTCAGGGCTGCTCTAAACTATCAGTACTGCTCACTATTGAACCAAATCCCCCCTGAATGAAATGCTTCACAGCTTCACAGCTCTTATTGAGATGTTTTGACATCACTAGACTGTGAAAATTTCTCTGCAGTGGTCATTGACAAAGCACACACGCTTACACACCTACCCAGCGAAGGCAGTGAGAGCAGCGCAGGAGTACGGGGCCCAGGAGATGACGAAAAGCAGGATGACGATGAGTGCGATTTTGGCCATCTTCCATTCACTCCTCATCCTATGGAACCTCTTAGCAGAGTCTCGGTTTCCCTCACACGTGATCTTTGCTATCGCTCTGTCAAACACACATGGACACACACAAACAAACACACACACACACACACACACACACCAATAGACACACACAAACAAACACACACACACACACACACACACACACACACACACACACCAATAGACACAGACACACACACACACACACACACACACACAAACACATGCATGCACCAATAGACACAGACACACACACACACACACACACACACCAATAGACACAGACACACACACACACGCACGCACGCACACACACACACACACACACACACACACAAACACACGCATGCACGCCCATACACACACACACACACACACACGTTAGCGTTGAAACCTTTTTTGGTTTGTTTGCTTTTAGGTTCAAGATAATTTGTAAGTTTAGATGAAATTTGCTATTAAAACATCTTCTTTTTCACAAGGGCTTTTGCTTCTTCAGACAGTGCTTAGCATTCAGGTTGAGAGAGACTTCATTGGAAATCGATAGAAAAAGCCTGACACATTGTTTATCAACAAAACATTGGCGTCAACACATACACGCCACCCGTGTCATGTGAACAAGACACGGGCAGGATTAAACAGTCTGTACCTACCGCGTCGTGTGTCGTATGGCTCTGAAGATGCAGCAGTAGCTGAAGATGATGATGAAGAGAGGGATGAAGAAGACGAAGGTAAAGAGCAGCATGGTGTAGGAGCGGACAGAAGGCGTGAATGTCATGTAGTCCCAGGAACAAGACGTCATCAGACCCTCTGGGACGTAGGCACCTGTGGGAGAGCATAAAGGTTTATTAAAGATAATTCCTAGTTTTCTGTTGGTTTTTATATTATATGACGTCCTGTTGCAGCTGTCTGAATGACCTTAAACTACTTCTGATTTGACGATGAAGATTCACTTTGCACACACACACACACACACACGCTATAAGAGCAAGCAGTGAATTTGCCCTCTGCATTTAATCCATCTCTTTACACACCAGTGAACACACCATGCTTAGGAGCAGTTGGCAGCACATTTTTGCACACAGGGAGCAGTAGGGGGGTTGGGTGCCTTGCTCAAGGGTACTTCAGTCTGTGGTCTGTCAGTCCTGGGATTCGAACGTCTGGTTCCAAGCCTGATTCCTAACCCCTAGGCCATGGACTGTCCAGTTGTCAAGAAAATGATAATAAAAAATGCAATAATTTAATTAATCTGATGGTTAGCTGGCTACACGGTGTAGTGGTTAGCACTCTTGCCTCACAGCCAGAGGGTCAGCATGGGTTCTCACTTGGTCCTCCGGCTTCCTCCCACAGTCCAAAAACATGCAACTTAGGTTTAATTGGTGAATCTAAGTTGCCCGTAGGTGTGAATGAGAGCATGATTGTCTGTCTCTATGTGTCTGCCCTGTGATAGTCTGGCGACCTGTCCAGGGTGTACCCCGCCTCTTGCCCAATGTCAGCTGGGATCGGCTCCAACTCCCTGTGACCCGTGACCCGAGTGCAGATAAGCAGTTAAGGATAATGAATGATGGTTAGTTTAGCTGAATGTAAAAACTGGAACCAGGGAAACAGCTTGCCTGGTTCAAAAGGAGACAAAAAACTTTAAAGCCCCTCTAAAGCTCACTAATTAAAAAAGGTATGTACTGCATGTTTAGTTTGTCCAAAAACAGACTTAAACATGCAGTACATCATTTTTTCTCTAATTCAAAAAATGTTGCAAAAAGACAGAGCCGTCATTACAGTGAGTTTCTTCAGGTTAAGATTCCTTCGGTGTTCATCATTCAGGAGATTTTTACCTCATCTCTTCCTCTCCAAAACAACCAGACCAGGTTATTAAAACTGGCAAAAGAAATTATAACCTAATTGGTTATTTGACTAAAACTGTTTTATAAAGATGTGAGCAGTTTTCTGTTGTATGTAACACCAACTGTCAAGCTCATGCTGACAGTTGTAATATATGACTTTGGGACCTGAGAGGCTCACGTGCAAAAGCCATCAGAAAAAGCAGTTGGAGCTCTCTGTCTAGTCTCTGATGTGGAAACACACACTTGTAGTGTTTGGTATTCACACCACAGGCTTCTTCTATATGGGAGTGCATCCTTCACTTCACACAGGGTCCATCTAGACAATACACATATAAAGAAAACCATACTGTGTCTTCACCTTCACATTTGAACACTCAACACACACACACACACACACACACACACACCAATTTGTAAATATCATATAGCAGCAGACTTTCCTTCCTTTTCTCCAGACACGGAAGGAAGCCATAAGTCACTTTTATTGCATGTTGTGTTAGGTGTTGTGGCAGTTGAGGCTCTAAACCTCAAGCGAATGTTTAGTGGAAAACAGCCACTGTCACAGAGTAGATGAAGGGTGACAGAACCTACCAGTGTAGGTGTCAATAAGAAAAGTAGTTGCTGTTTGAATAAAATAAACAATGTGTCTGACCTTCTAACGTTGTGGTCCAATCTGTCTATTCAGTGGGAGAAAATACCTCTTTCATGTGAGATGGAAAATAGAAAATAGAATAAGTGGTTGTGCAAAAGAATACATTGCAGAATAGAAACAGAGCCCATCAAGTTGCTAAATACTATTCACAAGAAAATAATTATAATTCACACATTTTGAAGATTTGGTGGCATTACTGTATACATAAATATTTCTCTTATCCTTCTTTTTTATACTATATGATATTATATGATACAGTATTATATATTATATTATATGCACTGAATTTTACTGAGATTGTAGAGCCTATTTATGGACAACTGGTATGGGTCAGTTTTAACCTCTTACTATTCTTACCCAATTTTTAGATGGACATTGGCATGAGAGACAGGGGATGTTCAAGGGGAGATAAAAGGTCAACAGTAGATGCCACATAGAAATGGTTTACAACATCTGAAAGCTGGGAACCTGAAAATTAATTTCATATGCAACTTCTGTTTTCTGTGTGTTAAATTATTCTAGCTGGGAATCAGAAATGAATTAAAATTTGTTCATTAAAATAAAAAGTGGAGTTCCTCAGGGCTCTGTACTCGATCCTTTGCTGTTTTCTGTGTCCCTCATCAATAATGGGTTTTCATTCAGCTGACAAACAGTTGAACATTCCCTTGACAATTTGACAGCCTTCATGAGTGTATACATTAATTCATAAGTGCATTAGTGTGGGATTATCATAAATTACAGTTCCAAACACCTACTGTATTTTGTTATAATTTAGCTCATGTTTGGATAGGTACCTTGAAGTAAAAGTTTGATGATGGAGTTCTGATCAGGAAGAGCTGCTTCCTGTTATTTTATGTGAACAGATCAGTACATGGTGTCACAGCACAAGCTGTGCTGGCAAAATGATTAGTTGGTTATTGAAGGACATTCAATTAGCACCCCTCAAACAGCCAATAAAAATGAAAATGAAAAGTGACAAAATGTGACCGTGACAGCAATTAAAGGTCAGTATGACTGCGAAAAAAGTGGAACAAAGTTTTGCTTCATAAGAAAGACGGGCCAAATCGACAGTTGTTCTGTTGTTAAGTCAGCTGAGGTGATCGGCCCCTGATAATTGATTTTGTATGTAATGTTTCTGGCATGTTGACAAAAGGCAATGTCACATCTATTTGACATAAAAGTACAACTTCAAGCTGGAATTTGACATGTTGACATATATAAAAACCAGGAGAGACGTACAAAGACCGAGCTAAAAAAAAACACCTAAATCCTTCAGAAGAATCACACTGATTAACAGTGACTGGATATCCAGGCCTCTGGGTGCAGATGTACTTACTCCAACCAAAGAAGGGGGGCAGGCTCCATCCGGCAGAGTACACCCAGGCAGCAGCCAGGATGCTCAGGGCTTTCCTACGAGACATCACCCCCAGGGACGCCAGAGGCCTGGTGATCACTACGTACCGGTCCACCGCAATCACCATCAGTGTCATCATACTGCAGATACCGAACAGCGCTCCACAGAAGGCATACAACTCACAACCTGGAGCAGGAGAGGTAAAAGAAGTAGAACAGAGGAAGGACAAACATGTTTGCTCCTAAGAGCTTTCAGAAAAAATCCATTATCTGGCCATAAATCCTGCAACTCTTGAACAAAAGCTGGAAACAGAAGACTGTCCTTCCAGAAAAATAAACCCATGGTCGTTTTTTACAAGTAGCTTATACATACTGATGGAGTAAATAGGTCAGGTTACATAGTATTAACTAGTATAAAAAGTCCACAAAGGGGGGAGGTGAATATGAATCAAGTACAATTTTCTAGCAAGATAAACTTGTTCGAATTCTGCACAAGTGGCAGATGAGGTTGCACAGACTATGACAGTTTCACTCAGCAGAGACTATTGGGGGGACTATTAGATACTTCAAAAGTCTCCCATTGATGTACATTTTAAACAGATTAAAAAATGTGTAATTTATTGTTTTTAACTGTTAATCATGTGATTAATCGGCACACATTTGGGTCATTTTCATGATGTTCCAGCAGGTGCTAATTTCACAGCCATATTTTTATTCATAGATTCACAAATGTTAATGAAGAGTCTAATAATATAGAACATTTGTTTCACACAAGTCACCTCATGCAACACAGTGTTGACAAGACTCCTAACAGGTTTTCTTTTTGTTCCATAATGTGCTGTTCTTGAGGGTTTATCATTATGCTAAATATATCCATAATGTATGAAGGACTGTGATCCCACATTCCAGCATATTTTGAGATACTTGTGCAAGCCAATACACACACGCACACGGACAGACAAAACACAAACACTCAATCATCACTTTATCAGCTGCTGTCCCTTCAGGCTCCGAGTGTATGATTACCACCAACCCGTCACACATCATATGATCACAGCACCGAGCCATAATATCCGAGCACAGGGGAGAATCTGAAGTGTGTCGCCAAAGTGAAGAAACTTAAACAAACACCGCTCAGGCAGTTGAGTAAATCGCAGCGGTGTGTGTGTGTGTGTGTGTGTGCGTGTGTGTATGTGTATGTGTTTGACAGCTCCTGTTGGGTTACTGAAGCTAATGAAGTCCAGATTTGCTCCCAAAGAACACCAGACGTTCTCCAGAGAGGAACAATATTTTAAAGTCCTGGGGCATTTTTTGTCCAACAGAAAAGTTCACATCACGGGGGTCAAGTCAATATAACAAGTATATTAAAAAAAATACCAGAAATGGAAAGGAAATTTAATAAGGTCATGCAGTTGTTAGGAACAAATCTCTTTAGGAAGCACTAATCAATAAGTGGAATTCCAGCCAACTGGAGTTTACATTCAGTTTCATTTGAAAAATTAGATTTATTTTAAAAACTTTAAGAATTGCAAATTAAGTACTTTGCACATGGCAGAGGTGTTAGTGTATTATATCATGGTATTGTGTCCTTCGCAATAGTTTAATGGCACCTGACTGGAGAATTAGCACCATAAACTCAATAATCTCAATGCACGCAACTCCTAAATCATGATCTAATTGGATACATGGAAACAAATAGTCTATAGTATCAGCTTATTACACAACATGAAACAAAATACAATGTACATTTTGAATGCTAGATTGTAAGCTTCTTAAACAGATAGAAATTCAGACTATGACTGTAAAGCGGATAGTATCCTGCATCTAATTACTGTGGTTTTCTTGCTGACTAATTCACAATCACTTCTAAATTTTGAAATCTAATCTCTGAAAGATTTGAAATGTGTCACATTACAGAAGCTAAGGATGCTTGTACACGGTTGCCCATAAAGTTGGAACAATCTTGTTTTCAGAAACAATCCTCTGTTAAATGTGGTTTCATTTTCATTTTGATATGTTTGGGAGAGATTGGTTAATACTGTTTTGAGAAGATATAAACTTTATGTGTCAAGAATAAATCATATAGTCACAATCATTTCATGGAAAGAGGTAAAAAAATGTTTTATTCCAACTTTATGAGTGACCGTGTAGATATATAAATGTTGGAAAAATGTCAATCAAAAAAGTGAAAAAAATCAGATCAACAACAGGTCTGGGTATTGGTGGTAAACCTTTATATATTAACAGAAATAACCCTTTATCAGGTAGTACAGAACTTCTCCAATGAAACGATACCTGCCTTTTTTCATTTTTGTACCGAGATCTAGACAAAAAGACAATTACAGCAAGCTAAGTTGTTTATATTTAGTAATTTAGCTGCTGGCTCTCCATGCTTTATACAATTCCACTGCTTGTTTGGTCATCAGTGCAAAACCTTTAGTTGGTAATGTCTATTTTACATTCATTCGTTTTCTTTCAGTTCAGTCCACACAGATTAAAAAATAAACTTTTTCACATTCTGCAGTCTCAAAATATGAACTACTTCACAGTTATTTCTTTTCAGCTTTTTTTTTTATTATAATTAATGCAGGCCTGTTTTTCAGACCCCACAGTTGGCTTTTGCTTTGAGATTTCTATTCACTCCATTAATCCTTGACCTCTCCTATTATCTACATCTCGCTCGCTCTGCAAGTGTCTTTTGGAAAGGATGGCTCTAGGAAGCGGTTTCCAAGGTTATTAGGGGGTTGACGGTGATTTATAAAAAAACAAAAGGGGCGTTTTACAGTAACTGCCTTTGAGAGTACGTGGACAGATCTGACAGCTCTAGGCTGTCTTCATCAAGGTTAGGATAGCTCCTGGAGGAAAACACAGTGCTCCGACTATCAGTGTTTGATCAGAGGAGTATGCTGCCTCTTTTACCACCTCTTTATCTCTGTTCCCAGTAGGTTGCATGCTGATGTTCAGCTACCCTCCATTGTGTACTTGTGTGAAACACACTAACAACATGCATTCTTCCTCAATCTTTGTGATCAACTTTGGTTATGGGATTCAGCACAAAAGGGGTGACAGAGGATGTCAGGTATGTGTGTGCAGAATCTTAATTGAACTGTAGGTCACATTCAAAAGGGTAGGCAACAGAAACAAGTCCCTGTGGAATTTAGAGTGTGTGTCTATAAATGTTAATGATGTGTATGCAGAGATAAAAGTGTGTACATAATATCTTTAATATGTGTTAAGGTTGTTGTTCTATGACATACTTTGTGCACGTTTTTAGTGTAAAATGTCATGTAGGAAATCTGAAACATGTTACCTTTCTTTCCAAAGATCCACCGCTTGTGCATGCTGGTGATGAAGAAGATGGGTGTCTGAGTGAGACACATGAGGAAGTCTGTGACTGCCAGGTTAATGATGAAAATGTTGGATGGTGTCCGCAAGCTCCGGCTCCTGTATGTGCACGCACACACACACACAGCTGTTCAAATATTTTCATTAATACTTGACGATGAATAAATCAGGCATCTCATTATCACGTGTCACTGTCACAGATACATACTAAAACGTGCTGCTGAACAAGGGAATAGAGGAAGCTCATTCCAAAGAATTGTACAGTAAAAGTACCTGCAGAAAGCGTAGATGACCAGGAAGTTTCCCACCATGCCTGTGATGCCCACGACCAGGATGACAACACCGATGGTGTAGTGAGCGTGGTCGGGAACGTCTACTGTTGGAAACGGGTGGTGTGGAACCAGAGAACCCTAGCAACAGGAAAACAGGGAAGAAAGGGTTAATGTGTGTTGATAAAGGGATGGCAAAGTCATGGTAAAAACAATGCTGTTTTCACTGCACGTCTCAGGATCATTGCTGTGAAGGAAAATTGATAGATTAAATTAAAAAGGAAAGTGAAAAAGGAAATTGGATGTTGAAATTGACAAATTGATATTGTGAAACAGTTACTCTTCAAGACATGCCTCCTAATTCACAGCTTGAATCCAAAATGCATGCCCTTACATGCCGATCAACTCATTATCATCATTATCATCTGGAGAAGGCTGTGACTAAGCGTAGTATCTGCAGAGTTTGGAGTGAGACCAGGCATTAGAGTCTGGAAATGTAGTATAAAGACCGGCAAAGTCTGCATACGAAGGATGTCGGGGTGGAAATTGCTGTTTGTGTGAAACCAAAAATCAACATTGAGTTATTTTAACTTGACACTATGCCATGTGCATAACTATGTATATATACCTAGAAACTTGAAAAAATACAACTAATATAGTTATTTTACCTAAATTAACCTTTTCCTAAACCTAACCAAGTAGTTCTGTTGCCAAAGCCAAACCAAACTCCGACCGTATCATCTTATTAACAACGTTTCAAACTGTGACTGTTATATTTCGGTATGACGACGTGTTGAGCTTCTGTGGGTCGTATTGGAGGGTTGGAACAAACGACCCATGTGCTTGTAGGACAAAAACATATTTGCTCCGTTTTTTGTTATGTAGTTGTAGTAGTAGTTTTTACAAGTTTTTTTAATTTACTAGATTATTTACTTTATATGTTAACTTAAAATGTGATATGTTAATGTTCTTTTGAGAAAATAAAATTCAGATAAAAATTCAGATAAAAATCAGATATTGCTGGTTTGATCTTTGATTTATTTACATTTCAGTTTTCCTGTTTTCCACTTTTATTTTACAGAATATAACACCAGAATCCTTTTTTATTTTTAACATTTATGGGCTGGTTATCATAAATGATAAAATTATGATTATATTTTATCACTATTGAGAACTTTTTTTCTTTCAATTTTAGTACTCAATAAAAAAAGACAAGTGCCTTTCCACAGTAAGCTCTAATTTGTGTTCCAGCCCTTGGGTTTTTGTCATAAAAAGGGTCATATAATTGACATTTCAAGCCGTAAAACTGTTCTGGACTAAAATAACTCAGGATGTGGTTTGGTGGGTACAGATTGAACAGTGTGACAGTAAATGAAGATAAAGGCCTACAGTGTGAGGAAAACTCACTCTGGAGCCCATTCACCACAAATATGCTTTATAAATAATAACTAAATAAATAATGAGAAAGACAATTTGGGTGATCGGTTTGTAGTGTTAGTATGAGTAAAGTTTTGAAGATCATGAAGAGATTTACTTCTATCAAACTCAACCCAACAAAGAAATTCTACAAGGCCGCTGACAAAGTTTAAGAAATCTGTAATTCACGAGGTTTCAGAAAGTCACATTTACACCAAAGAATAAGTACAATGCCTACTCTTAAGCAGGGTTAAATAGCAGTGGTGGAAGATTTTTGAATTTTTAGACCTTTACTGATAAACAAAAGAAACAATAGCGCAATGGAGGGAAAAAAAGAATGAAAGTGCGTCATTCGCTGAGCAGGTTAGTGTTTAAACTCTGACTGCCTTTGCAGTCCAAGCGACATGATTCACAGGGAAACATTTTAAAAGCTCTAAGACTTCACATGAGTCTGTTTCTGCTTGTTAACTCCTACACAGTTGAACTTTGCACCGAAGGGACCTTGTTTTTCCCACACACATTTTAGCAAGGCATGATGTAAACACTCATAGAAACGGACATCATACAGGGGAGGAGGAAGCACTCAGATCGTTTGATTACGTAAAAGCAGCACAGTGAGAAATATTGTTCCAAATATTCAAAATGTATTAATTGCACAAAAGCATTTGCATCAAATCATACTTGTAGTGTTGCATAAAGAGCAATGTTTTAATCTTAAATGTAGTGGCTTATAAATAAAAGTACTTGTACATTTCTTGAGAAAGGTTGCCCTGATGTACTTGGAGGACAAAAATGACAAAACCTGCCACAAAATTGCATCTTCCTATAATTTTCTATTTTCAGTGGGTTAAATGTTTTAACCAACTTCAGTCTCATAACAACCACATTTTCATTATGTGGCTTACATATTGCCAAAACACCACAGAAAAAAAAAATGCTTTTTCTGTATAATAAAATGCTTGGGGGATTTTTTTCTTAAAGTCTGGGATTTGTCAATGATTAGCACCAGTTTTGATTCTGATGCATTGCATTAAACACTGCAGTGCTTCATAACACAGCAGCACTAACCATGAAGAAAACCCAGCCTGGTCTCACTCCCAACTCATCAGAAACGACACTTAGAGTAGCTGACTAAATATAAAGAGCACAAAGGTGCGTACAGGGTGGGTGTGAATGGAGAAATGGGTCAGAAAACACCTGGACTTTGATCCAGCGGACTGGTGTTCATACCCAGTGTGAAACCAAGAGTCTGTCTTGGTATCAGAAGTTAACATCTGTAACTGCGTCCAGTAGTAAAGTGCGGAAGTAGTTGTTTTTAAGCCCTACCCTGTTATTTTACCCTAACATTAGTCAAGTGGTTTCATTGCCTTTTTTTGGCCAAGTCCGTGGCCTATAGAATTAGGAAACAGACTTGTTACTAGAGGGTCACCGGTTCGCATCCTAGGACTGACAGGCCAAGGACTGGAGCGCCCTTGAGCATGGCACCTAACCCCTTCAAGCACGGTGTGTTCACTGGTGTGTAATAGAGGATGGGTTAAATGCAGAGGTTGATTCCAGCAGGGGGTGCTGACGAAGGTTGCAGAAGCATTTGGGTCCATTCATTTCAATACAAGATGAGAAAATTTCTCACATGATTTATTACCACAGATTTTTTTTTTAAAGACAACACTATGGTCTCAATCGCTAGTAAAAAAATCTTCTTCAAGACAATTTGATGTAAATAGTGTAAATAATGGCCCCAATTTAGAAGAAAATAGAAGATAAAGAATCGATTTTGGGCGTGGCTATCTTTGATTGACAGGTCACTAACAAGGCGAGCCGTCATCAGGAGAGAAGCAGAACAATGGAGGTTTACCGGTTTGGCCTCATAACTTTGACCCTTTTACACTGTATTTTCATTAATGACAGTTTATTTGAACGTTTTGTTCATTAAAATGGTCTTGTTCAGCATTTGGTTGGACTAACAGACACTCCAAGGAGTCGCTGTTCAGTTTTCTGAGGTAAGTAACATACATTTTGTTTTCGTTTTTTGGCTAGCTAAAATGAACATCCCAGTTAATGCTAACATGAATTAAAAGCGGCTTCACTCAGTCCAGTTGAGGTGTAGAGAGGTGTGTAGTCAGTGTCGTCAGATCCCTCTCGCTCCTCCACAGTCCAAATGTGGTCTGCTCGCTGTTTCTGAAAACAAGATGGCCACGCAAGATGGCGATGAGCGTAACACTGGTTCCGTTGCCTCAAACGGGCCACAAACCAATGGGTGACGTCACGGTTACTATGTCCATTATTTATACAGTGTATGTGTGGGACTAATAAATTAATCTTAATGCTCAAGTTCATTTTGAAACGCCACTAACTAGCAGAAACTGACATACCGTCACAGACACATCCAAAACTGATGCTGCCTTGACTCAGCACTGGTACCACACACTGAGGGCCCTGAGGCGAGTATTTGCCCCCAAGGGCAATCATGAGAACATGACTCAATCTGGTAGAAAATAAAAACTACATTTTGAAGCCAGGGATTTAAATTGAAATCCTGATATAACAAATGCATGATATTATGCTGTAATGCCAGTGGGTTAACTGGGAACATTTTGTCTGTATTTTGGCGACACTGTTTATTATAGACTTATTATAAGAGCTGAGGTTGAACTTCCAAAATAAAAAAAACAAAAAACAACCCACACTCTTACCAAAATGTACGTCATATGTATTAACAACAGCCACAATGATTGAAAAATGAAAAAGTCAGAAATTATCCCAGTGATGCACAGGGGTTAAGTGCAGTAAAAATGCTCCTCTGTTTCTTGTAAAAGCTGACTTTATCAATAAAAAGGTTTTTCACTTGACAGCAACCATTTACTTCTGAGGAGCTGCTGCAGCTCAGAGCACACGGCTCCACTTGAGAATTCCTTTGAGACATCGTGACACACTCGCTTGCATTAACACTTTTCCTTTTGTCTCTCAAGCACACACACACACACACACCCACACACACCAACACACTCTCCTTTGATTAATCCTGGTTGCTGCATTTGAGCGTGCATCTGTGTGTTTGTTAAGCATCTGTTCCAGCAGTCCTACTTTTCTGCAGAGTCATGAGCTTGTGTTACTGATAAGGAGCACATTTGAATAGTGTGGTGAAAAGTGATGGAGTGGTTATGTAAGTAACTGAGTGAAAAGGTCGTGGGGATGTGTTACAGAAAGAGGGGAGTGAAGGTGATATGCAGATGTGGCGTGTGTGTGTGTGTGTGTGTGTGTGTGTGTGTGTGGAATGTAAACACACTCAGATCCAGTCTGATGCTGTCATCTGTGACGGGGTGGATCACACTCAAGGTCTCCCCTCCCTCCCTCCCTGCTTTGTTTCTTCCTCCGTCTCTTTCTCTTCACATCCCTGCCACTCTCTCGACTGGATCCTTGTCTCATCACTTTCTCTCTCTATCGCTGCTAATTCCCGATCCCTGCTAATTCCCTCCGTCACATCTGCTCCCTAAATCTCTCTCTCGATCACTCCTTTCCTTCCTCTTATTTTCTCTCATTTCCTCCGGTGGCTCGGGCTAGATTAATGCTGATCACACGGTGAGAGAGAAGGCGAGGCAGAGTAAGGAGCATTGACGTCTCCTCTTGGATGGTAAATATCGTAGTGGACGGTAATGTCTTTCTCTCTCTCTCGCTCTCTGACTGTGAGCTTACGTTGAAGCCAAGGTGGCAGCATTTCTGGCTTCATCAGCACGGAGCAAGTAATATAAATGTAAATGGTCTTTTGGCTGCCTAATGCAGAACAGGTAAAGATAAATATACTGAGAGAGAAAGAAGACAAAAATTAGGCATATAAGAGAGAAAGAGAGAGGCAGAGAGTGTATTAAGTGAATGTGAATGAAAAAACACATATATAAACAAGCATAAATAGCTGTGCATGTGCTCATACACTTGTAAGCAATTGCACACAACCCTTTGTCACAGCTGACTAATTTAATAAACATGGCTGAGGGGCTTCCCTTGAAATAAAAAGTATTCCATAATAATCAATGCACTGGCTTGTTCACAGAAGATAAATGTATTTTCATTAAGAAAATGTCTGCAGCCGTTCAGGCTTCATATTACAGCAGAGAACATCGGGACAATGTGACTGAGCCATAACAGGAAATGAAGAGCTCCACTTGCATGAAACCAAAAGGTGATAACTCAATATTGTACCATTGGTGCTGACAATTTTAGATTCTGATTGGCTGGAAGAGATCCATGTATTTCTAGTAACACAGTGTAATCAAAATGCACTCTCAATGCACATTTATGACTCAAGAACCTCTCATGGTTGCAGCGCTTCACAATTCTTAAAAAACCCTATTCTATTGACTGTTTTATATCATCATTGACTGCTGATTTCTCACTCCTCTTCACATGCTGGTAGAGGATGCTAGTTTTGCATAAAATCACATAGCGCAAAGCACTCAGCTCGGCTAAAAACAAGCCGTACCTTGTCTGTTGCAGGCCACATTTTGAGCCTTTCTCACCGCTCAACAACAGACATCTTAAGATACATTTGGCCTTATTTAGAACCATAGCAACATCATCAACATCAACACAATCAACATCAGAAAAATCACACCTTACCTAACTCAACATGCCACTCAACTCTTGACACAAGCTGTCGTCATCTCAAAACTTGACCACTGCAACACCCTCCTGACAGGCCTGCCAGCCTGCACAGTAAAACCGCTTCAGATGATCCAGAACACGGCGGCGCGCCTCGTCTACAACCAGCCAAAAAGGTCACATGTCACACCGCTGCTCATCGAGGTCATCGAGCTCCACTGGCTACCTGTTGCAGCCTGCATCAAATTCAAATCTCTAATGCTGGCCTATAAAGTTGTCTTCGTTACTGCACCCAGTTATTTGAACGCCCTGATACAGGCATATGCTACCTCACGACCTTTTCGCTCTTCGAATGAACGGCGCCTGGCTCTGCCACCTGTTCGCAATCCAAACTTTTAATGTCTGGTTCCCTGTTGGTGGAATGCACCACCAGTTCCTACCAGAGCAGGGGCGTCCCCCTCTACCTTTAAAAAACTCCTGAAGACCCAGCTCTTCAGAGAGCATCTTCTCTCCTAGCACCACAACAATTCACTTATTGCTGCACTAATGGCTCTTATTGCACTATACCTTGATTGTTGCCCTTTTTCCCCCTGTAAGTCACTTTGGATAAAAGCGTCTGCTAAATGAACTGTAAATGTCAATGTAAATACCAGATATACTAGATTCTAGTCAATTTAGGCACAATACGAGATGAATGATTCCCTTTTTCGTTATCTTTGCTGTCATGTTGACTGTAAGGGTGCTGGGAAGGACAATTGAGTGAGATTCAACGGCTGTCTGTTTGGGAGGAGAGAGAGAGACAAATTGGATAACCTTTCGTTTCCGATTGACAAATCAAAAACAGGAATGGTTTGAGAACGTAGAAGAATACCAATTGACTCACAAAATAGATTTTTCATTTAATTTGTTTGCACAATTAAAATTTTGTGTTCTTGCAAATGAACCTGTTTCAGTACTTGATTGTTATGTATTATCAGACTGAATTCTCAGGAATAAAATCTAAATTTAAATAGTAATTTACTGCCATTCTACCAACTTGCTCAAAGTGTGTGGGTTGTTCGCTCATTAATGCACAGCATGTATGCTACCTTGCTAATGTTCTGACAGGAATTTTGTGATGCAATAATAATTCATAATATTTTTTTTATAATGTATAACAAAACATCACAATTATAGTGATGTAGCCCTTGTAATATTCATATTACAATCTAGCTTTCTACTTTTTGACACTAATAAAATAGAGAAACAGCACAGTGTTTGGCATTGTTTATACTTTTCATAGATGTATAAAGAGAAATGGATACAGTGTTGGAGGCGGTACTCCATTCATTCCTATGAAAACTGCTCAGTGAAGCATGGAGCCAGCTTCCTTGTATACAATGACCTGGATCTTCCACATCTATGGGGCCATAGATAAGGTGAAACGGGGACTACCATCAGCTACTTCCGGTTCAGCGATCCACTCACTTGAATAGGAATTAACTGATTTAATCGTACGACTCTTCTTGAATTTCCAAATGTTATTGGACCGAAAAAAACATATTCTGGTAGTGAAATGAGTCATTCCAAGGGGGCTGGTAGACTCAAAAAAATGTGTGCCTATTCATAGATGTCTCTTTCCCAATGTAAATCTATGGAAAAAAGTATTTTGGGCTCAATGTGATCACATGGTGCTGTAATTACAACATGTGGCCGCAATTAATATTTACTTCATAGCCTCGGGCTCTACCTGGGGGCAGTTGCTCAAATTTGGGGATATCGCCCCCAAAAATATATTATAATAATTGCCTTGCTGCCTTTCTTTCAAAAGCCTAGAGACTTTATATTTTCGATAAAAGCTGCACTAACTGCACAGCTGATTATCTGCCCTCAGAAACTGACACACGTCATTATCTAGTCATTAATCAGCCAGTAAGTGGTTGTCTGCAATTTCAAAGGCAAAGCCATTTGTTTAGCAGCACACAAACTCTAATCAACTGAAGAACAATGAGAGGACCTGACCACAGAGGGCCACCAGCACACACAACCACACTGTTCCATGGCCCCTTTTTTTATACACACATAAATTCACATATATGCACACACATGCACACCTAAAAACACAAGCATTCCTAAACTGGAACCACGTTTTTTAAATTAACCAGAGATTTTAGATTTGATAGATGATGAAGAGAGAAAAAGCAACAAACAGTGGTAAAAGGAAAAGAGGGCTCTGGAGAGCAACACTGAACATTTTTAAAGAGTTTCTAAATGAAAACCACACTTATAGCTGAGCAGAAGATCCCATCTGCCTCAGTAGAAGCTGCCCTCGGGCTCAGCTTCAGTATCAGCTTTCCCAGCACTCCCACCATGAAGGCCAAACCACAAAGGCTACTGAGACTGAAGCCTGCAGGACTGAACTTCAAAGTCCAAACTGAACCATTCACACTTGTTGAATTTACTCTTGCAGTGCACCCATGTGTTTCTCAGTATGTCTTTCAAACAGCTGTTTCTCTCTCAAATCAGAGCCAACGTCTGGGCTCCTGAGGCGAAGTTAATGCACTGTACTTTCTGTTCATGCTCCGTATTTTACGCACAGTGCAGAGGTGGGTTCACCGCTGTATAGCTTTACACATATGTGTAAAAGGATTTCCCTGAAGGCTACGCGTAAACTAATCCCCACTCTCCGACTCAGAGGGAGACAGAGCGAGATGGAGTCTCGTTCATCCATGAAACATGGTAATGAAAACATTCTCAACATCTTAGACTTTCCAGGAGTGAAAATAAAACTGCAGAGGGGATCAGGATGATGTCAGCGTTGGCATGATTACACGCCATCAAATTAAAGTAAGAATGAATTGTAAATTACAACCAACAGTCTAAATCAGCATCAAAACCAGCTGTTTTCTGTTGCCTTGCTGCAAACACAATGTCTGAACTGAAGTTAACCTGCAGCCTGCATGTGGCAATTTAAGAATGGGACAAAAATGTAGGTCTTGTGAGGGATTATTAGGGCACCGATTGGGATTAAATGGGTTCATTTAAACGCCAATTTCTGCAACACCAGGTCACAAAAAAATCACTCTTTTTTTCATTTTTCAGATGCGGTCCATATAATCACCACAAATTCCTTTAATTATGTGTAATACAGCAACGAGAATTTATGAATGGTATAAGTGACGCGCGCGCAGATGTTGGCACAAAAAGAGTGATGCGCATTTTCACCACAGAGCTGACAGATATCTACAGCCACAGCAGCTATCTGAAACAGATTTCAGACAATCGCCTACTGCAAACTGGAGAAAAACGGGAATGATTTGTGCTTTATTCCAACCTTCAATCAGCTCAGCTGGTGGTGAATGATTGGAGCGCAGACGCGCAGTAGGAGAGGACGACGTGAATCATTCATTCACATCTCGCTCATTCACACCTCCCGCATACGGAGTTGCTCAAATTTTATGAATGATCTGGTAGAAGAATGAAAACTTTAAAAAAAAAGAGACCAAAACAGGTTCTTTCTTTTTTTTCTTTCCCAGATGTTGCGTGTTGGTAATTGCCGCTCTGGATCGCCTCGGTTACGCACCACTGCGCAGCGCACAGAAGCTCTCCAGTCACGCAGAGACATCTAAGAAGCCAAAAACAAAACAAACAATTTAAATAAGAGCAGCAGCCGGATACTCACAGCTGTAGCGACTGGAGCCAGCTCCAAGAGCCGGTGCGGGCTTATGGAGCTGATGTTCCAGGGTGCCCGGGCGGTCGGGTCCGATGTGGGGACCCCTGGTCCAATCAGAAGCCTAGAATCCATTCCCGCTTCACGCTGGTTGATGAAAAGCGCTGGTGTGAGAGAGAGAAGTAGACCTGAGAGGTGTAGGCTCTATGTGAGGTGGTCTAGGAGTCCAAGTGGGCAGTCACCATCGCCGCCCTGCTCTCATATCCCACCCTAACAGGACTACTGGTAGTACAGCAGCTGTGGAGGGGTGGGAGAAGCAATGCTCTCTGTCTCTCGTCCAATCCCTGCTCCGAGGATGCCTCTGAGTGTGTCAGTAGGTCTGTGCGTGTGTGAACAGATAGAAATGGAAATTTTCTTTTTATGTATTTAACTATAAGGATTAAATGGAGCAGTTTTTCCACTCATATGAACACTCCATTCTGCATGTCTTCTCCTATCTTTAGTTTTCCTCAATCCACAATAAAAGGGTTAAATCTTCATGACACAATCATGCAAAGAAGGATCAAAACTATCTGGCTTGTTTTATCCATTTTGGCAGAGAAGAACAAAGCTTGCAGGAGCCTTGCTCACATCTTCTGCATGTACGTAAGAACAGAACATCAAATCTATATTTATTGTATTGGAGCAACATGACCCAGACAACTGTTTCATTAGTGCAGGCAGAAGCTTGGGATTTTTAGTGCATCTGTGGGGAAAGGTCGAGGGTGCAGTAGAACATCCTGCTGCAAAGACTAAAGAAGGATAGGAGAAATTTATAGAGGGATTAAAAGGAATTTGCTTTTTAGGTTGATTTGTGTGTGTGTGTGTGTGTGTGTGTGTGTGTGTGTGTGTGTGTGTGTGTGTGTGTGTGTGTGTGTGTGTGTGTAATGTTTTAATCCTAAAGAAAGGAAAGAAGGATGGAGTGAGGAATTAAGTATTCAAAAACTTGGAAGGAGGTATTAAATGAAACATCAAGACTTAAATGGAAATTCTGCTATTTTTATACCTGAGTTTTACTTTCATAAGTGTGTCAGTATTGGTAAGTTTGCCATCGTGTCTTTATTATAAGTGCAGATCTAAAGGTGAGACACAGGAAAAAAATAGATTTGGCCTCCAAGTGGAAAGCAAGCGTTTATTTGACTACATGTTGTCTATTTGGACAGTAGATGTCTCCTGAACAGTTTGATTCCTGTATTCTTAAGTTTCCACAGATCTTGATTCTTGATTTATCAATGGCCTGTTTTACAGAACATTTTGTTCCTAAAAACATGAAATGTTTTTGGGGAGGTATTTTTCTGATTTACGGAGTGATAAAATAGATATATAAAATTCCCTCTACATAAACATTTGGCTAGAGATTTGGACCTGTTTACATATTATCACATATGTAACAAGACAACACCTAATTTATATATTTAAATGTACAACCTCAGATTACAAAAGTAACTGTCTTAACATAAGTGTTTTTTTGTTTTGTTTTTAACTTTGTTTATTAAGTTTTTTCACAATAGAACACAGACATACAGGAACACTCAGAACAGAATCCCCACCCCAAAAAGTATAAATAAATAAATATATAGATAGATAAATAATAATAATAATGATGAATAAATAGATGAATAAATCTAAGACAATATAAGTTAAATATGTTGTAAAAGAGGACATATATAAACATAAAAATGAGAGAATTTTACAGAAAACAAACAAAAAAACAAACAAGCAAAAAACATTGGAGAAGTACAGTACATACTGAAGAGTATTTAAGCGGGTTGTCATCTAAGCACTATGAAATCTGTGGTTGTCCTAATTAACTCGAGTCATGCAGCGCTGATTTCTCTTCCACATATCTCAGAAAAGGTTGCCAATTCTTATTGAATTTGCCAGCTGAACCTCTAAGTGTGTGTTTTATTTTTTCCAATTTCATATGATATAATGTACTTTTGATCCAAAGTGTGTGGGATGGAGGGATGGCATCTTTCCATTTCAGAAGGATTAGGCGACGGGCGAGCAAGGTACAGAAAGCCAGAAAGTCACACTGGGCATTGTTCAAACTGTAAACAGCGGACGGTACTCCAAAAAGAGCAATGATGGGGCCGGGGGCTATAGATACCTGCTGGACCTCAGAGAGTGTTTTAAACATCGAAGTCCAGTAGGTCGTCGGTTTGGAGCAGCTCCAAAACGTGTGTAAATATGAGGATGGGGTCATTTTACAATGGTTGCACGCTGGATCTATGTCTGGGAATCTCTTTGATAACTTCTCTTTGGTCCAGTGAGCTTGATGCAAGATTTTACACTGTATTAGTCCATGCCTTGCACAGATAGAGGAGGTGTGGACTCTTTTTAATATTGCGTCCCAGGTTTCATCAAGTATGTTCTCATTTAAATCCTGCTCCCATCTATGTTTAATGGTGTCAAGGGACAGGGATTTTTGGGGTAAATTATACCTTTAAATGACTGCACAGGTGCCAATAAAGAGTCGATATCAGAGCTCTGGAGATATTCTGGAAAATGAGGCAGCTGTTTTCGGATAAAATCACGCAACTGTAAGTATCAAAAGAAGTGTGTACGTGGAATAAGAAATTTAGTGTGCAATTGTTGAAAGGAGACAAAGGAACCATCTATGAAGAGGTCCTGCTGTGTGCGCAGTCCTCTGTTTTGCCACTGCAGAAACACGCTGTCCTGAAGAGAGGGCGAAACATGTGATTTGCATGGATTGGGGATTTCAGTGAAAAACTATGCCATCCGTAGTGCCGGTGGACCTGCTTCCATATTCTAAGTGTTGTTCAGACTAAAATATTTCTTGTGTACGGGGCGGTGTCTGAGGCTAGAGGTGCATAGATTAATGCTGACAATGAGGACGGGGCACAGGATCTAGCTTCAAGAGTACACCACGGGGGGCATCGGCACCTGGATCCTCATATAGCCAATGGAGAATAGGTCAAATATTAGCAGCCCAATAATACAACTGAAAGTTGGGCAGAGCCATACCACCTAACACCTTTGGACATTGTAGATAGGCTCTATTCAATCGTGGACTCTTATTATTCCAGATGAAGCTGGATATGAGAGTGTCTAGGCGTTTAAAAAATGACATGGGAATGTACACTGGAAGACATTGAAAAAGATAGCTAAATTTGGGCAAAACATTCATCTTTATAGCATTTATTCTACCAGCGAGCGACAGATGTAGAGGCATCCAGCGTTTAAGGTTCTGCTCTACCTCGGTTACTAGTGGGTTGAAATTCTCTTTGATGAGTCTGCCCATACTATTTGTAATTTGCACCCCTAGATACGTGAACTGATCATGAGTAACCTTAAAGGGAAATGTGTGAAAAGAATAAGTGCAGACCAGGGAATTAATAGGAAACACCTCACTTTTCTGAAGGTTTATTTTATACCCTGGTGGTAAAAACGAGATAAAGTGCCTTATTGGCTGCCCTTTACATGGGCAAAAAATGATTTGGTGCCCTCTAGGGTGCCCCTTCATACAATAAATTATGGTGATGTGCCCTCTAGAGCAAGAAAATTTGATAATATGCCTAAATGAGTGCCCTTCTAGTGCCCTTCTGCCCATCTGGTGCCTCAATGGTTGAAAAAGTGTTGCTAAAGTGCCCTCTAGAGTGGTGAAAACAAGAGAAAATGCCTTATTGGCTGCCCTACACATGAAAAAAATTATTGATTGCCCTCTAGGATGCCCCTTCATACAATTATCTATGATGTTGTGCCCTCTAGAGATTCTATAATACAGTATCACCCAACTGGGAAACATGTTATGTAAGGTGTTTGCTCTCATTTAGCTCTCAAAGTGCACAAAATTGATGCATTTTACTTAAAAATCTACACATTTTCTCCCGGGGGGTTATGCCCCCGGAACTCCCTACATGGCTTGGTTCGATGGTTTTAATTGTCAATACCATATCATTAAATACTTTGATCTGGATTTCCTTTAACTTAATGCTAATCGTAATCAAGGATGAGGACTATTTCATCAAACATCATGCATCATCGCTTTTTGCACGCTGGTGGGCCCCCATGTTGTGCGGAATGTGCCTTTTTATTTTTTCGCCCCTGCCCTTCAAACAGTCTGAGTCCACCATTGCCCATCAGGACCCCTCCTGTGTTTTTCCTAGTCAGAGTCTCTGTTCTGTCACAGACACACACAGTTCCTGAAGTCCTATTGGAATCCGACACCTGTTCCCAGGCCAGCAGGATGCCCGGCAGGATGCCAGGCAGAGTAGATCCATGTGGCCTGGTTTACTTTTTCCTCTGTGTTTCCTCGGATGTTTACATCTAAAAACATTGTCCAGCCAGATAATGTTAGCCTAGACGACAGAAGGAACGCAGTGAGCTTTTCTCCTGATGGCCAAAGTCACATGATGCTGTGAAATGTCAATCACAAAAAGCACAGCTAATACATGAAAAATAGATGCAAGAGCACAAATTTAACTACAGAAGTCCAGTTGTGTCTGCAGCAGTTTATTACTACAGCTTTAAGTCTAGAAGCATAAAGATAATTCACTACTTCACTACATTTATATGCACAGCTTAATGTTTATTTAGTGCCGTCAGAGGGCGGACAGCTTTGATAGAGATGAGAGATGCACTTATATGAGAGTAACTGCACTGATTTCTTTGTCTCATGATCTCTGGGGAGGATACAAATGGATAGCTGAGCTATCAGAGGGAGAGAGACAAAGATGTGTACCAAAAAAATGTTAGCTTGTGACTAAGTGCTCCTGGGTGAAGAATAAAACATATCTTTCACCTATACACAAGATGACATTTACCTGAGAGCGCTGGAACTTGTGGCCGGAGAGAACGGCCGAGTCTGAATGATAGATTGGGGGGTATGTTGAGGAATTTAAGTGTGACCATCTTCCAGTGTTTGTTCATTCTGGAGCGAAGTGCAAGGTCTTATGATGCCTTGCTTTTATGATATAACAACATCCTTGTTTCCCTAACCTCCTTTCGTTCTCCTTGCTCCATCACTCTCTGTTTGCCTTTGGGCTTGCTTTGGTTTTTGCACACTAAGGCACACTAACCCCTGACCCCTTCACCCATTATATAACAATCTAGTCCGTCGTCTTCTGTTTTCACCAACAACATGTCGCTAATGCTCTCTAATGCCGTTTAAGGCTCCATAATACAGAAGAACTGCCTTCAACATGATCAAGTTAACCCACCACTGGAATGCTAAATGTTGATATGAGGAAATTCTTGGAGAAAGCGGACCAAATGTAACATTTTTGCCCTCTAGAAAGATGTGATTGGTCACAAGAGAGGAGTATCTTCCGCCTTTTCCAGGCTTGCCCCCTGCGCACTTAAGGTCATCATTCACAGCACTTAATCAGTTACTTTCAACAATTTCTCCGCCTCTACATACCCACACACACAGACACAGAGCATTTGAGGTTAGGGCTGCAACATGTTTAAACGTTTGACTCCTATCCCCTTTCCTTCTCACTGAACTTTCCTAACCCTAACCCCAACAAACAAACACATCCTTCCTGCACGGGTGCTGTGTACAGCATGCGTCTGGCCCTCTGGCAGCTGCAAGACCAACAAAACAAATGGTCCCATGACGGAGGGTTCTTACAGATATTAAGAGGATCAGAATCTGGAACTGGACTTACATAACTGTAGCTTTATACTAACAAAGCAACCAATACAAAGGCCAAAACAATACAACTCTGTGTTGTATGATCCCCTCGTCCTTCCACCGTCCAACCTACTTATTCCTGTTCAGGTTATTTCATGATTGTAACCTCCAATCCAATGACCTGATTTCAGATCAGGCAAGTGGAAGAGATCAGGATACTGCTGACATGTTGCTGCCAATAAACCTATGTCTACCTAAACAACCAAATCAGACTATTAAACAGCATTCAGAGAAACAAGATTCTCACACAGTATAAACAAATATTTTAAGTATCATCATTATCAGCCCCCAGCAATGACTCAGCTCAAAGTTATTTATATGAACTCTGAGGGATACTGATTGGAACACTGGTTCTATGAGCACAGTCAGCTTCCCCTATGGGCTTTACTCCTGTTTACTGAACTGGTGAAAATAAAATACCTTCTTCATGCACAGGAATCTTTAATTGCAATAGCAATGGCTCCATTCCTGTGAAAGAAAAATTCTACACGCAGGCATTGCACCAGACCGTTGTGGTGAAGAGGGAGCTGAGCTGAAAGATGAAGCTCTTGATTTTGAGGTCCATCTATGTCCGACTCTTGCCACGGTCATGAGCTTTGGGAATTGAGTAAAAGAATGAAATCACAGATACAAGTGGCCAAGTGGCTGGGCTCAGCCTTAGAAATCTGGTGAGGAGCTTGGACATCTGGAGGAAGCTCAGAGTAAAGACGCTTCTCCTTTACATCGAAAAGATGCTTTCAGAGCGGCTCCCTTTGGAGGTTTTTCAGACACGTCTAACTGGTAAGAGGCCCCAAGGTCGACCCAGAACATGTTTTTTATAAATAGTGGTCGCCAGTGCTGTGTTGGCCGTGTTCAACCAATTAATTTACACTTACATCTGGAAGTAGGGTGAGGATCTTAGACTTCTGTTGGGAGCTCGGAGTTAAGCTGCTTCTCTTTTGCGTTGACTATCTCTGGAGTTTTTTCTGGACACGTCTAATTGGTAAGAGGTCCTAAGGTCAACCCACAGTCCAACTGTTTTTTATAAATAGTGGTCGCCAGTGCTGCACTGGCCGTGTTCAACCAATCAACGTACACTTGCATCTTAGGACCAATCACTGTACACTTAAGCTTAAACACTGTTGCTTGTGTGCTGGGACAGTATCTACACTGCAACAGGAGCTAAATAAGTCCATGAAATACTAAGAACTACGATTGTTTGTAGAAAGAAGGATTCTTAGAACTATGAAGAAGTTCCTGAAAAGTTCAAATGTCTGGGTATCAATTCCTTAACTGAAGCTCAACAAAAGGTGGGTCATGCAGGACAATGAGCCTAAAAACACAACATAAATGTTATGTTCTGGACTGTCTGATTCAAGGTCCAGACTTTTATCCAACAGAACTGTTGAGGAAAGACGTGAAGAGATCAGCTAAAGTGAGGAAGCCCACCAACATTACTGTGATGAAGCAGTTTTGTGAGGAGGAACGGGTCAAATTTCCTTCAAGCTGATCGGTGGGACTGATCAGCAGTTGCAGAAATTGAAAACATTGTGGTTACTGCTGCTCAAGCGGGGTCACACCAGGTAAGGTAAGGAAGGCAAAAAAGTTCACAAAATGTTTCCAACAAAGATCATCAGAGAAAAATGTTTGATACATGTGCTCGATTTGTTTAATGGCTCCTCTGAATGTATTTTTACGACTTGGATGAAGGTCTTGTAAATCACATATCTGCAGAGAAACAGGCATTTTTAAAGAGTTCTCGCAGCACTATATCTGATTCGATTTATTTATTTTCCAGGAAATAACATGAATAGAGCCCTTTCTCCCCGTTCTCCATAGGAGCTATTAAATTGTTCCCTTGAGCAACAGTTTCCGTCCTACATTGAAAAGGAAAGAATTTTTTTTTTAACACTATCATAGGCTGTGACTCAGCCAACTGGAGACTGGAGTTTGTTTGTTCCTGTTTTCAAAGACAACCGACACACATTGACTGCAATCAACTGTGTTGGACAATTCTGAAGTGACAGCTGAGGTTAGTGTCATTTCAGACAAGATACTTAAAATAACTGACATTTAGAAAATCTGTCTGGGTTTGAGATAGCAGGTCAGACTGCAGGACAAATCTCCTAGAAACCATCAGGGGTCAATCATACCTCGCAGCAAATCAAAAGAACATAACATAACAGTCTAGAAAGCTTTATATAAAGAGGTACATTGAGAAAGCAGGGCAGAGTAGTTCACTGAAACATGAATAGTTTGCTAGCAAAAAAGAGTTTCAGATATCGTTGATTTGTTCGTTAACTAGCGAGTCGCCCCAATTTTGCAGAAGTAGGAAGAAACGAGACTGGTCTCCCATCAAAATCAACAATATAGGGTGTTTGTACAGGCAGCAAAATACAACTCAAATTTACTTTACTTTACTTTAAGTAGTCGTAAAGATTGATGCCGATGTGGAGTTTAAAAGGTGGGACTCACAGTCGGGGCGGGAGGTGAGTTGGATGTGTCAAAAAAGCTGGACTTTCACCCATGAGAACGGGGTTTGTGTTCAGTGTGATACAAAGTAAAATGGGCAACTTACATTTTCTATTTAGCTTCTGTGGCTCCTATTTTGAGAATCACGTTTTTATGCAACTTACGGTAGTCACATCCCCCTTGTAACCACTTCACTTCTGGTATTTACGTATATTTAATTACTGTTTAAACTGTCTTTTATAACGCCTAAGCAGGACGTTTTTGCCCTAAACCTAGGTCAGTGGTTTTGTCTAAATTCAATGAAACCGCGAGCCTGGCTAACGCCAGACTATATCACAAATGAGATATAGTCTGGTTACCAGCCATTAATTTTTCCGCCAATCGTATCAATTATACCAGATGACGTATGTGGAGCGACAGAAATTAGAGGAAGCATCGATCATGAACATGACTGATGTTTACATAGCCAGACTAGCCCATCTCTACTTTGGGACTAAAATACTCAATTCTGCAGCATCTTCTGGCTCTGGCTGCTCTATAGTTTCAGCTCACAGTCTACCGGCAGTGTTGGTGTGTGTGTGTGTGTGTGTCTGTGTGTGTGTGTCTGTGTCTGTGAGAGAGTGTTGCTTGCTGCTTTGCTTCTCCAGTTCTCACTTTCTGCAAGATTATTTATTTTTACGCCTTATTCCCCCCTCATGTCATTCAACCACACACATCCACTGTTTTTATGGGCAATAGACGAGCTGCTGCAGATCTCTCAATGGTTCCGCTGTCCCCCGGCTCGCATGTGAAATCACCGGCATTACAGCAGCGAGCGGTAGCGGGGCTAGTTGGTAGATTAGGCTTTTGCCAAATCCTGTCTGAAGCAAGGCTAAAACATCCTTTTTGGTGGTGATAAAGGAGTGTAAAGTCAAACGTTGTTCTTCTTTTAAAATAAACTTTGGCTGTAAACTATCTAGAACACTGTCTACAGCTAGATCGAAAGAGAGCTTCGCTTCTGCTGCAGCCATGTTGGATCCGTAAGAAAACTACAAAACAACAAGCGTCCGTCTGTCAAGTAGTACGCGTCATCTTCTCGCCATCCCTCCCTGTTCTGTGATTGGATCCCTAAAACAGGGCGAAGAAACGGCCTTAGACACCAGACCCCTTGGCAGTTCGAAATTTAGCGTGCAAGGCAGCATGGGTATACCCAGACTATGAAACCGCAGCCTTTTTTACAACCATGATCCATATGTGTATGTATAATGTATGTGGTACATAATGTATGTGGTATCATTAGAGCAATCCACCATACTGTGAACCGTGAAACGCTCATATGGATCATTCTGACACACGCTCAAATGCGTCTTTATGGATGGCATTGACAAATTATTCTGTTGTTTAGGTTGGAGATCTTGTTGGCAGAAACACAAGCATTGAAGCCAAGCAATGTACTGCTGTGACAGACAGGGGTAACAGCAAAACATATTTTAACCACCAAAAAAAGAAAGCAATATCAGTTTAAGTGTAGGACATCATGTAAAAAAAGAAGTGGACTTCTTGGCTGGGGGTTTGAGCCAGATGTGACCATATTTGAATGAAAGGATGGAGCTGTGGAGGAGTGAGGGGTTGTCGATCATAAGATAGCCAAGCCTTAAAACATACCCCGATGAACCGTCTATTTTACCATAATTTACCAAATAAATATCATTGAAGACCTGAAACTAATGACACCATGAATTAATTTAGGAAAATGTTAACTGAAGTAATAAATCAAGTGAGAAGCAAGGTCATTTCCCCATAGACTTCTATATAATCTGACTTCTCTTTGCAGCCAATAGAGTCGCCCCCTGCTGGCTATGAGAAAGAATGCACAATTTTAAGGCACGTCTGCATCGGCTTCACTGAACAGATCAGTCACACCACCAACTGACTATATATGTTGTGATAAAATATGCTGTAAGATACAAACTTAAGTAAGGCAGCTGCAGGATTTCACACATTCAGTGATACTTTTGGTGCATACACTTACCGCACCGCAGGCATACAAGCAAGACGGGTCCAACAGATAGTATAGGTGTCATGTCATTTGTGTTTGCAGCAACCCAGCTCATTTGTTTTTCTTTCCGCTGGAGGCTGTGCGGGTGTCAGACAAAACAGGGATAAGCAAAGCTGACAATGTACACACATATGCATGGATGATGTTAACATAAAGCCACACACACACATAATCTACATGCACAATATTTCCCCAATAGCCAAACAATTTCACAACACAGTTCTGTATTAGAAGAGTAACTTCCCTTTTTGGTTCCAGAGAGTACAAAGGAATTTATCACAGGATGTCTTCTTGTTAGTTTTACGATGCTAAACACTATTTCTTTTCAGCTTTTAGCCTCTTCCATACAAGGCAACAAAACACCTTCCAAAGGTTTCACTGACTCATCAGCCAATACAGACCTATTGTAATACTGAACACTATATTGAGCTGCTCAGTCAGCTGCACATAGTCTTCACACCAATTGCACCACATTGATCTTGTTTGTAAATTAACAGCTGTTGAACAAAGAGGTCGAACTGAAGAATAAACATTTTGATTTTGATTGCATTTCGTGGACCTCAGCAGAGCCACACCTCCTTTTTTTAGCCAGCATGGCCGAAGTGAGACAAGGAAAATTTAAATTTTAAATTAAACATGTAACAAGGTGTAATATTACTTATCTTGTCCAAATATCATATGAAAGACTTTCAGCGTTGAATATTTTTTATTTTTAATGGACAGGGGATCTTAACGTAACCAGAAGGAAAATAGGGACTGAATAGGAAAAAACTGCTGTAATTTCCTCTGAATGTTTGGATTTGATTTTCTAATGATATAATAAGCTTATGATACATCCTATAGATCAGAAGATTCAAATCAGGAGACTTTGAACATACTATTTTTAAATAATACGAAATATGCAATGTTTGCATTGATTTGAGTCAATTATTCATGAAAATTGGATGAACTTGTGTTTTTGATGAAAATAAAAAGATCTCCTAAAGGTATTTGTTGTGTGACGAATAGGACAAGTTAGCTATAAGTGAGGTAATTGTAAAATGTGTTAGCAAGCTGAGGCACTAATAATACTCCACAGATTTTAGATTTATAACACAAGTTGCATCCTCCTGTCAAACTGCTTTAGTTTAACATACAAAATATATTTATCCTAAGCTGACACTGATGTTGGTCATACTGAGTGTCAGGATCCCACAGTTTTACATTCATCCTCAAGGCTGTATACACCTGTGTCCACATTCTTAAAAATTGTTTTTGGTTTGTCAGCTCATAATTACTCAGTTATGGGTTCTTTATTCTGTTGGTAGTACATCAAACCACATAGCTGCTTTCAAGCATGATTCTGTTGTTTGCCAGAACTGACAGGAAGGTATTCAATACACAGCCAATAGAGAGCAAGTCATTGTTTCCTCTCTGGTGGGGGCGGGACTTAAGTGCGCTGTTGGGTTCTGAGCAGGTAAAAAACAACATGCATCAGTAACCTCAGAAGGAGCAACAAGTGGTATGAACTGACAAACAAAATCAGCTGTTCAACATTTAAAGCAACAAATTAGTATGGCTCTACTGGATATTTATATTTCATAAAGAACTCATAAAACTGAATGTATAATGCATTATGATTACATGAAACATGCTGTTTTAATCAACATTTAACCCCCAGAGCGGTTTGTCATGTAAGTTGAGAGCGATCTGATTAAAGCATTGTTCTGCACAAATTATGCTAATGTGTAATTGTGCTTACTCAGCAGTAGAGAGGATTTTCATCAAGCAAACCATTGTGACCAAAATAAGCAGGCCACTGTTTGAGTCCAGTGAGGTGGATTAACATAAATAATTATTGGGACAGATGAAATAGGCCTCGGCTCCCTGCACCCCACTTCGGGCTTCTGTTTATTGTATCAATAAAATGTTCAATGTTTGTTGTGTTATGTAATATTAATCTAAGATATAGAGAAATGTGTTGCACAAAACAAGACATTAACAACCATCTGTAAGTGTTTGTTCCTATTAATTTGGTTATGTAAGTGCGCTGGCAGAGGCTGCAGGTAGACACTGATAAGCTGCTCCGGGACCTGGAGTCGCTCCAGAACAACCAGTTCAACAACATAACAGTACTGTTGTTTGAATTCCTAGAACGTGGATGCTAAGATAGACTTGTCATATCTATGCTTCTGGTTGGCTGACACTCAAAAATGCTTTGTTACAACAATGGAAACCACATGCATCAAAATTGTACTTAAGTACAATAGTTGAGTTTATGGTTTTAGTCACATTCCACCACTGTGTAAAACACGATAAACCAAAAACATAGCAGGTGAACTGATACATCTAATGACACAAAAATAATGAACAAGGGTAAGAGTAATTAATCAAGTGGAAAAAAATGCATATTTATATATATTTATTCTGGCAGGTGTAATTTACCAGAACGATGCAAAGCACAGAAGCCTACGTGCAAGAACATGTCTTTCCACTGATGTTATCTCTTCCACAAAAAAGGTTGATCTTGTCAGTAGATGAGTTACCTCTTCACAAAAGAACAGTGTGACATTCACTGGCTACATTCACTGATCTTACAGGCAACAGCAACACATCCCATTAGAAGCCTTTATGCATGTTGAGAAAACATGGAAGGACCTGGCAGAGGTGAGTCGTGTGTGAAGATCTATCAACAGTCTTTCTGTGTTCAAGTGCTTTTTTCATGTTACTATCTTTGTCTTTCTGTCAGAGTTGAATGCAGTGCTTGTGGGATCAAAAAGCTCCCGAAAATATCTGGTTGGAAACATCATCCTGGGAAGGCAGGCGTTTGATCCAGCAGATGTAACATGCCGCTGTGAGAGAGGAGAGGGAGAAGTATGCGGGCGAAGAGTCTCGTTGGTCAAAGCCCCTGGGTGGCTGCGAGGATACACCCTCTGTAACACACCCGAACTTTTCAAGACAGAAGCGATTCTCAGCGTCACTCTGTGTCCACCTGCACTGCACGCTTTTATCCTGGTGATCAATGCTGAACTACCGTTCAAAAATGAGTACAATAAGGCGACAAGGGAGCATTTGCAACACTTTTTCGGTGGCAAGGTGTGGGATCACACCATCGTGGTCTTCAGCCACAGAGGTGAGCTAGGCCACAAAACCATTGAGGATTACATCGAGAGGGAAGGGGCGCCGCTCCGGTCCATTCTAGAGGCCTGCGGTAACAGATACCACCTTCTTTGTGACGATGGCACAGACAACAACAAGAGGTTCAAAGAGCTGTTTGAGAATGTTGATGCCATGGTGGCAAAAAACAGGTGTTACGAAGCCGACAGCACGCTGATTCAAAGTGTTGAGTCGAGGAGGAAGGAAGTGGATAAAAAAGCTGAGGAGATGCAGCTTCAGACACAACAACAAAGGAAACAGCTCAGAAGTCTTCTGACAGGTCAGTTGAGTTTTATTTAATTATATAAATGTAAATTTGAATAACAATCTATGGAGTCTATTTTTTTTTCTTTTCTTGACCTCAAATCTAATCTGGAAACATAAATCCGTAGTCACCACAGTAGTTTCCGAGATCTGGGGAAATAAATTAAGGTCAAACACATGATGGGTATACTTCAGAGCAAAGAGTATTTCATATTTTACCAAGTCTGTGGTTGAAATTGAAAAAAAAAATTGTAAAAGCTGTAGAATATTCAGTTTTCACACATTAAAATAAATGATATAGGCACATGCAGTATTGCATGTGACTTTTAAAATTACACGCACAATAGTGTTTTACATGCAGCATTTTTTTTAAATGCCTGATTTGGTGTATACGCTCAAGTTATCAGAGGACAAAAAGAAGTTTTAATGATGAATAATTGCCCTTGAAAGTACCACATTTTTAATAGCCGTCTTGTTATGCAGAGTCAACACTCGACCTGAGGATCTTGATGGTTGGGTGGGTGTTTTCCGGGAAGACTGCCACTGGGAACAATATTTTTAGTGCTGAAGTGTTTCAGTCTGGTGACAGAACGATGAAAGCATCAAAGCAAAGTGGCGAGGTGGCTGGAAGAAAGGTCGTTCTCGTTGATACTCCAGGATGGTGGAAATTTTTCCCACCGATGTTTACCCCTTCAAATTTGAAGTCTGAAATTTTAAAAGGAGTGTCTCTGTGCTCGCCATCACCAAATGCCATCCTGCTGGCAGTGCCAGCTGACACATCGTTTACCGAGGAACAAAGAAGAATCACAGAGGGCAACATGAGGCTGCTAGGACAGAGAGTGTGGAGACATGTGATGGTGCTGTTCACAATCGGGGACAGTCTGGGGGACAAAACTATTGAGCAACACATTAAAAGCGAAGGGGAGCCTCTCCGCTGGCTGATTGAGAAATGTGGAAACCGGTATCATGTCCTCAACAACGCGTGTGCAGATGGTAATCAGGTAACAGAGCTGCTGCAGAAGATGGAAGAGATGGTGGCAGGAAACAGCTCTTTCTACCTCAGTGCCTACCCGGAAACAGATGATCCACCACCTGAGGAAGACAGAAGTGACTGTTCAAGTGAAAAAAAATATGAGATTACAGAGCATCTGCTCATCGAATGGGACCGCAGTAACTGGGAAAAATACCACAGCCGCCAAGCAAACAGAAGTAAGGGAACAGGACCAAACAGTAAGTATCCTAAGACTGAAGTCATCAACGCAATATACTCTATCTGCAGAATTTTATATACTAGAATCTCACAATATTATAGATTAATTGCACAAAAGCCCCCTTGTATATCCTCTTTTGTTCTGATCATGCACTGTATCTGTGCAGCATGCATACAGGCTTTTATAACTTATTATTCATTACCTATTACAAACATAATAGTAGGTGAGGGGTGTAGGGTATCTGATTACAGATACAAATTGCCTCCCGCAGGGGGGAACAATTGTGTCGTGGTTAAAGCTTATTTAGATCAATCTTGCTATCAGAAATTGACTAAATTAATATTTATATTTTAAATAAAATTAAAGTTTACAGGGCACCATCCCATTTTCTTAGAAAGAGGAAATATAGCAAAATCACGGTAAATCAGTCTCATAAAGTTACTTAACTATCAATTTGGAACACTGATTAATAATTAACCTAATAATTATAATCAAATTACCATATTGTGACAACCCCACTCTCACACACATGCTCACAACACTGATTACTGACATTTATATACATTTTCTTTAGTTAATACTTCTGAGTTAAGAAAAAATGTTTGAGATTATTTCACTCTATTGTCTGGTCTCCCATCTTTGTCACAGTTTTAGAGCCAGGCTGTGACTATATTCCTATTTAGTATTGGTTAAAGGAATTTGGAGTTCTTTTCATAGCAGAGGTTGGCATAACACTCATTCATGTGCAACATTAAAAGAAACAGTATGTTTAGTCCAAAAAGATATTTATTCTAAAACAATGCAAAGCAAGCAAAATACACAATAACTAATCTAAAAGACTATTTACAGTAGAAATGTGGGAGAAACAATTGTGTTTGTTTGTGTGTGTGTGTGTGTGTGTGTGTGTGTGTGTGTCTGTGTTAGAAGAAGTTAGTAAAGTTAGTGTGCATGTATGACTAATTGTCTGTGTAAGGCAAGGTTAATCATACAACTTTAAATGATGTGGCTACACAAAATATTTCAACAATTATACCTAACAAACACACATCACATAACAAACTTGTTCTTGCTTGTTCTAACTGCCCAGAGTACTTGGGGGTTGTGTGTCTTTGTTTGGAGGAGAACAAAGAGAACTTCCATTTTGAGGCTAAGGAGAAGAAATTGCTGTTGTAAAACCACTGACCTAGGGTCGGTAAAATACATCAATATCACTCGTTTTTCGCTGCCTGTACCCACGACCTATACATATATTTAGCCTGATTTGCCAGAAGTTTTTAAATAGTTTAAAATCTTGTGTAAAATGAATATGATTAGTAGGAATGTAACTAAGTACGTATACTCAAGTTGATTTCTTTTACCTAAATCATCTCCTATTCAATATTTGGTTCAGTTTTTTTTGTTTTCTGAAAAAACATATGTAACTAGTAGTAGTTAAAGTAGTTAAAATTACCTTGACATTGAAATGCTGCTTATAAAATAATATTATTATATATATAATTATAATATTATATACTATATTATTGTATCCATATTGTATTAAATATATATATATATATATATATATATATATATATTTGGACGAATACTTTGATACTTTAAGTACATTTTGATGCTGATACTTTTGTGTTTGTGTTTTTTTTGTGGTATCTGGATACTTCTTCCACCACTGATGATTACTGTATTTTTAACCAGTGAGTGATGTGAAGTCTGAGGGTTCAGAAGAAGAGGAAGAACAAATAAAGCAGCCAAATGAAGACGACCAGTTCAAGACCTATTTTGGTTCTGAAGTGAAAGGTGTAGGCGATGCAGAAGGAGGGCCTCTGCACAGATGGATGGGACTGCTGGAGGAAGAGTGGAACCGACGAGAGGTGTGCGTGGAACAGGCGGCTTGGAGATATTTCCACACAGGTGACAAAAAAAAAAATCAAATACCGATGTGCATGTAACTTTTTTCTTGCTTTAACATTCTGAATCTTTGTCTTTCTCCACCGTAGATGAGAGCACCACATCTGAGGATAGTTATCGGCTGCGTAAATCAAGAGAGAATGTAACATGGTGGCTGAAGAACCACTACAGACCGACAACATCTGGGCGTGGGGCAGATTCTGGGACCTACTCCATCAGCGGCAAATCAGAGGAGGACCTACTGAGAGAAGAATCCAGGCAGATCGAAAGTCCCTCTACTGAGAACTGATGTTTCCTTAACCGGCTGGCTCTTATTTTGTGACCAGGCAGTTAATTTGCTCACACACAGCTAGGTTAATATGTTCCACAAAAACATCATAAAATGATCCACAACTGGAGAAAGATACCTGATTGTAAGTTGCTGCAACACTACGCTGTAAAAATTGTAAGAAAAAAATAAGCAGTAAAAAGAAAACCAAAAAAAAACCCATTGTCGCTGTCAAATAACACTAAACAACTGCCATTTTACATTTGATATTTTCTTTAAAAATGTATGTATAATATAATAATGCATGTATATTATGCAGTAAATATATGTATTTGCATGTATAAAGAAGATATAGCTGTAGAATAACCTGTTTTTTTTTTCAACTTTAATATGCAACTTTTGCTGCCAGACTTTTCAACTTTAAAAACAAATTAACATTGAAATTGAAAGTTGTTCTCTAGCAAAATAAAAAGTTGTTTTAATTTTACATTATTTTTTACATTTATTTTTCCCCATAGAATTCACTGTAATTTAACAATTATAAGACCATTTGAATGATACTATAAAAATAATCCATAATGTCTCATTATCTTAATTTATAGATTTTAACTTCCATTTAATAGTTAATGTTTGTTATAAAAGTAATTTACCTTTTTTTTATGGCATTTGCACTTACTGTATATTAAGCACTGGAAAATACTGGAAAATAATAAAGGAAATTTCTGGAACATTTTTTTTTCTTTTCTTTTTTTACAGTGTAATTTACCAGCTTACTGTTGTACCAGATGACCCTGAGTCTTAACAGCAGGCTGTTTGTTCATGCAAGGGTTCCCCCCTTAAACAACAAATAAATATTGTCTACTTCGAATAAATTATGAAGCAGGCAGAAAATTAGTAAAGTAGGTGTTAAAATAATAATTAACTATGTATAAAACTCCAGGAGTGGACTTGAGGATTGTTCAGTTCAAACATGGTTCAGTCCCGTATCTCACATTCATTTTGTAACAATTCAGGGCAGCTTTTTGTTTAGTAGTTACTGAAACAATGCAGCTCAGGCCGCAGAGGAAAAGATGATAAGAAGATTAAACACTCTCTTCGCTCTTTTTTTTCAGGAAAAAGTAAATGTCAGTAGTGAACATCAGAAGCATTTTGCAAAGCTCTGAGGTTTGGGCCAACATGGTTTACCTTAATTTGGCCTTGAGAGAGCCTGGCGACCTGTCCCACCCGCCTCTCGCCCAGTGACAGCTGGGACTGACTTTAATTCATTTTTGTTGAATGCCAATTCTGCCAAATAAATATCTTTTTCCTCATCATTGCCATATCAAAATGAAGGCAACACTCCCAGTGGAGACTTCATTTTCGGCCACTTTTATCTTTCTGTTCATTACGTTGTTAATCTGAAGTGTCAGGCTGCATGTTGAGGTGGTGGAGGTGGTGTATGATGTGATAAGTAGGTTGAGTACTGGGAAGTGAGATCCGCTCCATTTTCCTTGGAAATACACCAGAGAGAACCCGGGATCTTGAGCATGTGTGCACTCAGGGTTTCCCCCTATTATTATAAGGCTTAGGTGCAGGCAAGTGAAAAAATCAATGTGAAGAGCATCAAAACTAACTTAATGACTTTTCCCCTTTTTACCCATCTAATTGTTCCCAGTGGACTTTTAGGTTGTTTATTTATTATCCACTCTAGCTTTTCTCACCTTTTGTACACAGACATTTTAACCTTGTTATTAGAGTAATAAAGCTGGAATACATTCAGCTGTGTAGCAAATACATTTTACAAGCACTCTGAATGAAGCAGAGCGCCAAAAATGATCCATGGTTTCCTTCCAGTGTGTAAGTTGAACATGCATATTACAGTGGTGGAATGAAACTAAGCACTTTTACTCAAGTACTTGTACTTTACTTGAGTATTTCCACATATTTAATTTAAAACTTCTACTTCACTTTAGTTGCCAGCTTTAGTTACTTTTAATAAAAAGATTTAACATGAAAAATATATTATAAACCACATAAAAGTATAAATGAGCCCTACCTTGACAACAGTAAAATGCTGTTATATATTTGGAATATAAAAAACAATTTGAGTGGGGCCATTCTGCATAACGAGTACTTTTACTTTACTTTTTAAGTAGATTTTAAGTAGATCACAGCTGGAATGTCCCCAGTTTGGAGAAGCAGGTAGGAGTACCAGTACAGAAGGTAAGTGTTTGGCTGTAAGAAAAAAAAGGTCACACTTACAATAAAAAAAATTAAAAAACGAGCCAGTATGCCACATTCAGAATGTTTTCACTGTCTAAACTTACCATCAGACAGCTCTGTTTAAAGTTACAGAAAGAACTGAATCCATCAGCTCTCCTTTGACAGAACACAGAACTTTCTGGTCTACTACTACCTGGATCAGTTAGTTTGTTTGTGCTACTGTGTTACAGCTAAACAAAGAGGTCAAACTGAAGAATAAACATTTTATTGCAAGGACATTTAAATTATCCCAAATATAACAACTTGATGGTTTAACCGTATCAGATCCTCGGTCCATTCAAAACGTAATATTAACTTTTCTAGTATGTCTAGATCTTTAGATTATTACTGTCATCTGACTCCACCCATATGCATTAATTTAATTGGATGTCCATAAGCCAATCACAGTGATCCGCATGATTTATACTGGACCCAAGCAGAGCCACGCCTCCTTTTTGGCCAAAAGGAGACAAGGAAGATTTTAAACATTTATTCATACTGTTAAAGTGCATAAATTCTCTGTTAAAATTAAACATGAGATGTCATATTACTTCAACGTGTCCAAATATCATATGAAAGACTTTCAGCTTTGATTTTTTTTAATGGACAAGTGATCTGAATGTAACCAGAAGGAAAATAGGTAATAAATAGGAAAAAACTGCTTTAATTTATTCTGACTGTTGATTATCTAATGATATAATCAGTTTATGATACAGCCTATGGATCAGAATATTCAACTCAAGAGACATTTTAAATAATACAAAAATTTTAAATTTTAAAATATAAATGCAATGTTTGCATTGCTTTGAGTCAATTATTCATGAAAATTGGATAAACTTGTGTTTTTGTTGAAAAAGGACTAAAAGTTTAGTTAAAGTTACAAAAATATATTTATCCTAAGCTGACACTGATGTTGGTCATACTGAGTGTCAGGATCCCACAGTTTTCCATTCATCCTCAAGGCTGTATACACCTGTGTCCACATTCTTTAAAACTGTTTTTGGTTCGTAGCTCATAATTACTCAGTTATGGGTTCTTTATTCTGTTGGTCGTACATCAAACCACATAGCTGCTTTCAAGCATGATTCTGTTGTTTGCCAGAACTGACAGGAAGGTATTCAATACACAGCCAATAGAGAGCAAGTCATTGTTTCCTCTCTGGTGAGGGCGGGACTTAAGTGCGCTGTTGGGTTCTGAACAGGTAAAACAACGTGCATCAGTAACCTCAGAAGGAGCAACAAGTGGTTTGAACTGACAAACAAAACCAGCTGTTCAACATTTAAAGCCACAAATTAGTATGGCTCTACTGGATATTTATATTTCATAAAGAACTCATAAAACTGAATGTGTTATGCATTATGATTACATGAAGCATGCTGTTTTAATCAACATTTAACCCCCAGAGCAGTTTGTCATGTAAGTTGAGAGTGATCTGATTAAAGCATTGTTCTGAACAAATTATGCTAATGTGTCATTGTGCTAACTCAGCAGTAGAGAGGATTTTCATCAAACAAACCATTGTGACCAAAATTAGCACGGCACTGTTTGACTGTAAGTGCGCTGACAGAGGCTGCAGGTAGACATAGAGATAAGCTGCTCTGGGACTTGGAGTCGCTCCAGAACAACCAGTTCAACAACAAAACAGCACTGTTGCTAGAATTCCTAGAACGTAAAAGCGAAAATAGACTTGTCATGTCTATGCTTGTGGATGGCCACATATAATCTCACACTCAAAAAAGCTTCATTTCAACAATGGAAACCAAGCAAAGCAGCTTTGTTTGGAAGGCTAAAAGTAAATGTAAAAGTACTAACACCACACTGAGAAATTACTCAGTTACAAAAGTATCAGCATCAAAATGTAGTTCAAGTACCAAAAGTAAAAGTACTCGTACTGCAGAATGGCCCCACTCAGATGTTTTTATATATTTCAAATATTTTATTAGATTATTGTTTTTAATGATGCATTTTTGAAAGCAGCGTTTTCATTTTGTAAAGAAAGGGGTCATTCAACTACTTAATTTACTTTTATGAGGTATAATTAAAAAAATGTCTAATAGCTATAAATTAATTATGATTTTTTATGTTAAATCTCGACTTGAAACATAAATAAATCTGAGTAAAAAGTACAATATTTGCCTCGAAATGTAGTGGAGTAAAAGTATGAAGTTACGTAAAAGGGGAATATTCAAGTTAAGTACACATGCCTCAAAATTGTACTGTACAGTCACAATGCATAACAGAGTTCAACCAAACACATAGCAGAAGAGCAGATAAATCTAATGACACAAAAATAATGAATAAGAGTAATAAAGGGAAAATGCATATTTATATATTAACACATAAACACTGAACAAATCTACACTGAATCCTGTCCTAATGCCATCATTCAATCAATGTAATGTACTGGAAGGTTGCAAAACACGGAGGCCTATGTGCAAGAACAGGTCTTTCCACTCATGTTACCTCTTCTACAATAAAAAAAATATGCTGTTAATCTTGTCAGCTGATGATTGAAAGGGAGTTGCCTCTTCAAAAAGCCAACAGTGTGAGCTACATTCACTGATCTTACATAAAGGAAACACAACTCAGAAATCCTTTATGCATGTTGAGAAAACATGGAAGGATCTGGCAAAGGTGAGTCGTGTGTGAAGATCTATCAACAGTCTTTCTGTGTTCAAGTGCTTTTTTTTCATGTTACTATCTTTGTCTTTCTGTCAGAGTTGAATGCAGTGCTTGTGGGATCAAAAAGCTCCCGAAAAGATCTGGTTGGAAACATCATCCTGGGAAGGCAGGCGTTTGATCCAGCAGATGTAACATGCCGCTGTGAGAGAGGAGAGGGAGAAGTATGCGGGCGAAGAGTCTCGTTGGTCAAAGCCCCTGGGTGGCTGCGAGGATACACCCTCTGTAACACATCCGAACTTTTCAAGACAGAAGCGATTCTCAGCGTCACTCTGTGTCCACCTGCACTGCACGCTTTTATCCTGGTGATCAATGCTGAACTACCGTTCAAAAATGAGTACAATAAGGCGACAAGGGAGCATTTGCAACACTTTTTCGGTGGCAAGGTGTGGGATCACACCATCGTGGTCTTCAACCACAGAGGTGAGCTAGGCCACAAAACCATTGAGGATTACATCGAGAGGGAAGGGGCGCCGCTCCGGTCCATTCTAGAGGCCTGCGGTAACAGATACCACCTTCTTTGTGACGATGGCACAGACAACAACAAGACATTGAAAGAGCTGTTTGAGAATGTTGATGCCATGGTGGCAAAAAACAGGTGTTACGAAGCCGACAGCACGCTGATTCAAAGTGTTGAGTCGAGGAGGAAGGAAGTGGATAAAAAAGCTGAGGAGATGCAGCTTCAGACACAACAACAAAGGCAAAAGCTCAGAAGTCTTCTGACAGGTCAGTTGAGTTTGTTTGATTATATAAGTATAAATTTCATAACAAATTATGGGGTCTAATTTTTGTATATTTTACCTAAAATCTTATCAGTAAACATAACTTTGTAGTCACCACGGTAGTTTCTGAGATTTGTGAAAATAAATTAAGGTCAACAAGTGGGCAACAAACACCTGAGGGGTATAACAGCAAGGAGTTTACATATTTTATCCAATCTGTGGATGAAATTTCTCTCAGATTTGAAGTGTAAAAGCTGTAGAATATGCAGTTTCAACACATTAAAATTAATGGTATAGGCACATACAGTGGGGCGGTATACCGGTATTAAGAGTTATACCGGTATATTTTAGAAATAGATATGTATTTGAGACAATGCCGCCATACCGATATATAATATATTTTGATGTTGCCTTTGTTATTGCCGTTTGCTCCTTACTGCGCCTGACAGGCACAGCACAGGGCATTCTCTGTTTCTCATACTCTTTGGCTCAACCCGCCCCTTGAGCGTTTACCTTGGCTTCTTTGGTGGATTCTGTTACCACACTGTGCTCTTATTTTTAAAGCTGCATGTGTTTAGCGACAGGAAGCAATTTGTCACAGATTAGGTTTTTGTGATTAAAACAACTTTAATTGTTAGCTAATGTTAGCTGGCGGCTACCGAACGGAGTATGCTGCAGTGTATTTGGATCTAAGCGGCCCGGACAGGTTGATAGTATTTAGTTCGGCTTTCGTGCACACACGCACATGGAGCTTTCATGTGGGGGCAGGACTGAGACAGACAGGTAGGCACGTTTCTCTGTCATGCTGAAATTGACCATTCGCAAAAGCTCTGCCCCCTTAGTTACTGTTACTAAGCCCGTCAAGCTTCCAGGTACATCAGCAGCCGTGGAGCGGATGACGCTGTTTCAGCAAGTGTTTTTGGAGTAATACCTCAGAGAGGTAGGCTGCCGATTCACAGAATGCTTCAAATATTAAAATAAAATAGGTTCATAATGGCATGTTGGGATGTTATGTTCAGCATTGATATATACAGTACAGGGTTGTAAATGAGCTTCTTTTGCTTATAGCACTGATGCTACAGAGGTTGATAGTTTTGTAGCACAATCCACCAAATCTCTATCATTGGTATGTAACTATAGTTACAACACCTCATCTGTAGGCTAGACTCTAGAAAACATGTACAATAAGATGTCACTGGTGCCAAGATGGAAAATCATCCATAGCACATACTGATGTAGCATGTGCTATAGGCTACATCTGTATTTGTACTCTACTGTGACTTATTATGAAGAACTGAATAAACACAGAACTAGACCGGGTGTGTTGATAACGTTGGTTGATAATGGTTATTTTTATTTGGCTTACACAGAAACATCCAATTTCCCCCCGGAAAAATCAGCAGCCCACAGCTAGATGAAAAAGACTGATCCATGAAAATGATATCGCTAGGCTAATTCACTGCCGTTAGTGTCCTTTTGCCAACTCTGGTAAACCTGAGGCTAACGTACATGGTCAAAATGCTATACAGTTTGAAAGATAATTAGTTAGATTCTAGTTTCACGCCAATCCCAGCTGACCTAAGTTTGTTAGACTAGTTCTGCACTAGTAGTGGTAAGAATACTAGCTGACAGGAACCACAGCTGTTAAATCTGGTTTGGGTTTTCTCATCTAAAAGCTAGACAATTGTTAGTAAGCTCATTTTAACTTTTAAGCTCAGCTTAACTTGGAGCAGACATTTGTGTCTGTTGATCTTTGTGATATTAAGTTTGGAGAGGGGTCTCCCACACTGATTAATCCACAGCCAGCAATGCTCCTCTTGCTTTTTAGGTTTTGGAAAAGGGGAAAAACGACTCCTCCTGCTAAACAAGGTGTCAGACCGTTTCACCTTGTTGCTCAGAGCTCAAAGCTTGTCAGAATTTCTTCTCTTAGAAACGGTTTTGCTAAGGTAGGATTGGACAAGGAGCTTGGTAAATTCAGTGCGCGTTAGTGTGTGAATGCGGGCGCATGTCTCGGAGAAGGACAGAAAGGTGGGAGTCGGGTTTTGACTGACTGATGGGTGTAAGACACTGCTGAGCAACGGCAACACAACGCAAAATAACTTTATACTATAAATCATGCAAATACACTTTCAGTAGCTTGAAATGGGACATTACCGCAGCACACAAGACTCTAGCGGGCCGCCAAAGTCTAGGTCATTGATGGGAAACTCTGAAGTAGGCATATTGTCTTTTATTTATTTCTACATTTATTGTTATTTGGAATAAATCTAGCCCATTTATTTTTGGGTTATTCATTTTATCATCACATGCTGATTAATTGTGCAGCTCTGTAAGAGCAGAGTTATTCCTCAGAATATTATTAGCAGTATTTTTTGTTATCTTTATTCAAATCTGTATTAATTTACATGTTAATACTGTGTTTCCAGCCATTGTCAGCCTTTTTCTGTTTAGATTTTTGTTATTTGCAGAGCTCTGTAAGAGCAGAATTATGCTAAATTTTTATTATAGATTTCATTATTTTATGTTTCAAACAGTGAACACCTATTGACTATATTTCTGTTGTTATTTGCACAGCTGTGCTTTGTTTAGCAGAAAAAGAAAACCTGGAAAGTTTTGTAATTGAATAAAACGGGTTGGAGATGATTACTTGTGGTGTTGAGTTTAAACTAAACACTTTGCACGTTTTGTTTAAAATATCGATATATATCATATATCGCCATATGCACATTTTTTTAATGCATTATTTGGTGCACGCTTAAGTTATGAGAGGGTATTTTCAATGTGTTACTGTGTCATTTGAGTTTACTTTGAGCTGTCATAGAAACAATTTTTGGAGCTTTTCAGCAAACGTATTAAGGAAACTTTAGAAAAAGTCATTTTACCTAGTGATGAATTGGTGAAGAATTAAAATGAAAACCAAACCAACAAAAATAAGTTTTGATGATTTATAATTGCCCTTTGACAGTACCACATTTCTAATAGTTGTCTTGTTACACAGAGTCAACACCCGACTTGAAAATCCTGATGGTTGGGTGGGTGTTTTCCGGGAAGACTGCCACTGGGAACAATATTTTTAGTGCTGAAGTGTTTCAGTCTGGTGACAGAACGGCAAAAGCGTCAAAGCAAAGTGGCGAGGTGGCTGGAAGAAAGGTCATTCTCGTTGATACTCCAGGATGGTGGAAATTCTTTCCAGCGATCTTTACTCCTTCAAATTTGAAGTCTGAAATTTTAAAAGGAGTGTCTCTGTGCTCGCCATCACCAAATGCCATCCTGCTGATAATGCCAGCTGACACATCGTTCACCGAGGATCAAAGAAGAGTCACAGAGGGCAACATGAGGCTGCTAGGACAGAGAGTGTGGAGACATGTGATGGTGCTGTTCACATGCGGGGACTTTTTGGGAAACAAAACTATTGAGCAACACATTGAAAGCGAAGGGAAGCCTCTCCGCTGGCTGATTGAGAAATGTGGAAACCGGTATCATGTCCTCAACAATGCGTGTGCAGATGGTAATCAGGTAACAGAGCTGCTGCAGAAGATGGAAGAGATGGTGGCAGGAAACAGTTTTTTTTACCTCAGTGCCTACCCGGAAACAGATGATCCACCTCCTGAGGAAGACAGAAGTGACTGTTCAAATGAAAACAAAGATGAGATTACAGAGCATCTGCTCAGCGAATGGGACCGCAGTAACTGGGAAAAATACCACAGCCGCCAAGCAAACAGAAGTCTGATCATAAGACCAAGCAGTAAGTATCCTAAGACTGAAGTCATCAACGCAATATACTCTATCTGCAGAATTTTATATACTAGAATCTCCCAATATTATAGATTAATTGCACAAAAGACCCCTTGTATATCCTCTTTTGTTCTGATCATGCACTGTAGCTGTGTGGCATTCATACAGGCTTTCCTAACTTATTATTTATTACTTATTACAAACATAGTAGTAGGTGAGGGGCAGTGACGAAAAGATATCAGTTATTAGAAACACACTAAGAGACCTCCACCAAGACTGTGCCCTAAAGCCCTGCACGGTACTGGTTCCTTAATCCTGTTATCTATGGAAGAATTATCCTATCTTTATTCAAGAGCGTAGATTTTCAGTTTGAGAGCATAATTTGTCTTTCTTGTGCTCAGATTTGTTCTCCTCATGCTCACATTTTGAGCTCGCACTCAGATTTCTGCTGCTTTCTTTCAAAATGTATGCGTGCACTTAAAAATCACATGCTTGTGCTCACATTTCTTCTGCTTGGACACAAACATTTCGCTCGCACTCAAATATGTCCTGTGCTCGCTCAAATCTAAAGTCTACGTGCTCAGATCTCAACTCTGCGCTCTCAAAACTTTTGTGCTCGGACTCAGAACACGCACGTCCTCTCAGGTTGAGGTGTCTGCTCAGACTGAACGTGGTCCCGCCCTGCGCTTAAACTAGTGTGTTTCACCAGCCAATAGGGAGACAGCTAGATTGTGACCCCGTCTTAGGTGCGTTGCCTCGCCTTTTTGAGCGCTCCGTCGGGGCGGGTATATGGTCTGTTTGTAAAACTGCTTCTCTCTTAAAATACACCAATTGACCATATTAGCCAGCTATTTGAATTGTCACCTATTTAAGACGCAGCATATTTATGTAGAATTAATCTTAAGTAGTCCTAAAAAGAGTTATCGTAGTTTAGATTATATATATTTTTTTTTAAAATTATTATTTATATATATATATTTATTGTTTTTTATTTTTCATCAGTCCAGTGGTGAAGGACGCTACCATCTGTTGCATTTTAAACCATGGGACGCCGGTTCGCATCCCGTCCGCTGCACTCTTGCTGCATGTCTTATTATGACTTACATTTTTAATTGATAAATTAATGTAACAGTAATACAATCCGTGTAACCAGCTGCTTCTCTTATTGAAACGTTTAACAAGAGATGATGGGTAAATAGACTTGGCTACGTGATTAAAAAGGTATAATGAAAAATACACTATGATGATGATAATGATTTGAGGATAACATTTGTGCTTGTAATGCAGTGTATCACCGTCCTATTTACGCGGTCAAAGCCAGGGAGCGCGTAATTAGGCTAATGTTGGTAATGCTTTCACAAGAAGGAGACTTTGAGCAGGATTCGGAGCGCGGCAGCGAATGAATGGTCGACGAGATGGATGGCCAAAGACCTCAAGTAAGTTCATTGCTAAATGTTGCTACAACTCAAAACACTCGTACTTATCAACATATATAGCGGGCCTTTGTCGGCACTAGGGACAGAAACTCATTATGAATGAAGTGACGTCAGCGGGGATTCCCTTCAGCTCGCGCATCATTATGTGTGCCGACCTGCCGCTGGTACGATCATACGTTGCCAATTATTGTACTTTCGTTGTACATGTTACAATGAAGGCCCGCTATATATGTTGATAAGTACGAGTGTCAAAATGATTACTGTACTGTTATTGAAACTACTGTATATGGTCGATGTGTTTTGAGTTGTAGCAACATTTAGCAATGAACTTACTTGAGGTCTTTGGCCATGCATCTGTCTCCCATTCATTCGCTGCCGCGCTCCGAATCCTGCTCAAAGTCTCCTTCTTGTGAAAGCATTACCAACATTAGCCTAATTACGCGCTCCCTGGCTTTGACCGCGTAAATAGGACGGTGATACACTGCATTACACGCACAAATGTTATCCTCAAATCATTATCATCATCATAGTGTATTTTTCATTATACTTTTTTAAATCACGTAGCCAAGTCTATTTACCCATCATCTCTTGTTAAACGTTTCAATAAGAGAAGCAGCTGGTTACACGGATTGTATTACTGTTACATTAATTTATCAATTAAAAATGTAAATCATAATAAGACATGCAGCAAGAGTGCAGCGGACGGGATGCGAACCGGCGTCCCATGGTTTAAAATGCAACAGATGGTAGCGTCTTTCACCACTGGACTATCGTGACACCACTAAACAAGTGAAAAATAAAAAACAATAAATATATATATATAAATAATAATTAAAAAATATGTATATATAATCTAAACTATGATAACTCTTTTTAGGACTACTTAAGATTAATTCTACATAAATATGCTGCGTCTTAAATAGGTGACGATTCAAATAGCTGGCTAATATGGTCAATTGGTGTATTTCAAGAGAGAAGCAGTTTTACAAACAGACCATATACCCGCCCCGACGGAGCGCTCAAAAAGGCGAGGCAACGCACCTAAGACGGGCCACAATCTAGCTGTCTCCCTATTGGCTGGTGAAACACACTAGTTTAAGCGCAGGGCGGGACCACGTTCAGTCTGAGCAGACACCTCAACCTGAGAGGACGTGCGTGTTCTGAGTCCGAGCACAAAAGTTTTGAGAGCGCAGAGTTGAGATCTGAGCGCGTAGACTTTAGATTTGAGCGAGCACAGGACATATTTGAGTGCGAGCGAAATGTTTGTGTCCAAGCAGAAGAAATGTGAGCACAAGCATGTGATTTTTAAGTGCACGCATACATTTTGAAAGAAAGCAGCAGAAATCTGAGTGCGAGCGCAAAATGTGAGCATGAGGAGAACAAATCTGAGCACGAGAAAGACAAATTATGCTCTCAAACTGAAAATCTACGCTCTTGAATAAAGATAGGATAATTCTTCCATAGTTATCGCCTGCACTTGCAAACATTCTGACACCCGGTCCACACCACAGATTTCAACATCAAAATGTGATTTTTATATCCGTCTATATATATTTTAGGGACATTTGTATCTTCCAAAACAAAAACAACAAGTGCATAAAACTGATCTTAAAGAGCAATTACTATATGCCGGCAGTTTCTAAAATAGTTTGAAATCTTGTGTAAATGTATTATGATTAGCAGGAATATAACATACTGTACTACAATTTTAAGGTACTTTACTTAAGAATTTCCACATATCGTCACATTCCAAAAATAAAGTCATTTTTTGACAAAAATTATTTATTCTACCTAAATCATCTCCGATTTTGGATTAGTTTTTTGTGTTTTAACAGAAAAATTACTTATTTATTTTAAGAGGGTGTCGATATGTAACCTTTATACTTTTATTCCACTACATTCAGCTGCCAGCTTTACCGACTTGTTAGTTCAAGATTTGACATGAAAAAATAAAATCTATTTAAAATAATTCTGCGTTTTTATAAATAAAACCACATTAAAGTACGTTAAGTAGTTAAAATTAGCCCTACCCTGACAGTAAAATGCTGCTTATAAAATAATACTACTCTATTATTGTATGCATACTGTATTCAAAATATATGTGGCTGAGTACTTACTTTTGATACGTTATGTGCATTTTGATGCTGATACTTTTGTATTTTTACTTCAGTTTTGAATGCAGGACTTTTACTTGTAGTGGAGTATTTTTACAGTGTGGTATTAGTACTTTTACTGAAGTAAGGGATCTGAATACTTCTTCCACCACTGATGATTACTGTATTTTTTAACCAGTGAGTGATGTGAAGTCTATGGGTTCAGAAGAAGAGGAAGAACAAATAAAGCAGCCAAATGAAGACGACCAGTTCAAGACCTATTTTGGTTCTGAATTCCCGAGTGAAGGCGATGCAGGAGCCGGGCCTCTGCACAGATGGATGAGACTGCTGGAGGAAGAGTGGAGGAGACGGGAGGCGTGCATGGAGCACGCGGCTCAGAGATTATTCCACACAGGTGACAAAAAAAATCATATACCGATGTGCATGTAACTTTTTTCTTGCTTTAACATTCTGTATCTTTGTCTTTCTCCACCGTAGATGAGAGCACCACATCTGAGGATAGTTATCGGCTGCATAAATCAAGAGAGAATGTAACATGGTGGCTGAAGAACCACTACAGACCGACAACATCTGGGCGTGGGGCAGATTCTGGGACCTACTCCATCAGCGGCAAATCAGAGGAGGACCTACTGAGAGAAGAATCCAGGCAGATCGAAATTCCCTCTACTGAGAACTGATGTTTCCTTAACCGGCTGGCTCTTATTTTGTGACCCCGTGGTTAATTTGCTCACACACAGCTAGGTTAATATGTTCCACACAAACATCATAAAATGATCCACAACAGAATAAACATACCTTACTGTAGGTTGCTGCATCACTACACTGTGAAATTGTTTAAAAAGCAGTAAAAAAAAAAAAGAACACTGTCACTGTCAAATAACACAAACATTTTTTTTACATTTTATATTTTCTTCAAAAATGTATATATAATATAATAAAGGATGTATACTTTGCAGTAAATATCTGTATTTAAAAATATATATCTGTAGAAAAAAACCCAAATTTTGCACAAAAAAAACATATTCTGCAACTATTGCTGCCAGACTTTTCCCCAAAAATATTTTTGTTCTTTTCTTTAAAAAAAAATTAACATTGAAATTGAAAGTTTAATTTTACATTCTTTTTTTTGTGCATATTTTTTTTGCATAGGATTCACTGTAATTCTAACCCTAACCCTTAAGACCATTTGAATGATACTATAAAAAATCTATAATGTCTCATTATATTAATTTACAGATTTTAACTTCCATTTTATAGTTAATATTTGTTATAAAGGTAATTTACCTTTTTATGGCATTTGCACTTACTGTGAAAATAAACACTGTAAAATAATGAACATTTATGGAACATATGTATATTTTTTCTTTTCTTTTTTTACAGTGTAACTTACCAGCTTACTGTTGTACCAGATGACCCTGAGTCTTAACAGCAGGCTGTTTGTTCATGCAAAGGTTCCCCCCTTAAACATCAAATAAATATGGTCTACTTTGAATAAATTATTAAGCAGGCATAAAACTACTAAAGTAGGTGTTAAAATAATAATTAACTATGTATAAAAATCCAGGAGTGGACTTGAGGATTGTTCAGTTCAAACATGGTTCAGTCCCGTATCTCACATTCATTTTGTAACAATTCAGGGCAGCTTTTTGTTTAGTAGTTACTGAAACAATGCAGCTCAGGCCGCAGAGGAAAAGATGATAAGAAGATTAAACACTCTTCACTCTTTTTTTCAGGAAAAAGTAAATGTCAGTAGTGAACATCAGAAACATCTTGCAAAGCTCTGAGGTTTGGGCCAACATGGTTGATCTGAATTTGGCCTTGAGAGAGCCTGGCGATTAATTCATTTGTGTGCTGCCAAATAAATATCTTTTTCCTCATCATTGCCATATCAAAATGAAGGCGACACTCCCAGTGGAGACTTCATTTTCGGCCACTTTTATCTTTCTGTTTATTACGTTGTTAATCTGAAGTGTCAGGCTGCATGTTGAGGTGGTGGAGGTGGTGTATGATGTGATAAGTAGGTTGAGTACTGGGAAGTGAGATCTGCTCCATTTTCCTTGGAAATACACCAGAGAGAACCCGGGATCTTGAGCATGTGTGCACTCAGGGTTTCCCCCTATTATTATAAGGCTTAGGTGCAGGCAAGTGAAAAAATCAATGTGAAGAGCATCAAAACTAACTTAATGACTTTTCCCCTTTTTACCCATCTAATTGTTCCCAGTGGACTTTTAGGTTGTTTATTTATTATCCACTCTAGCTTTTGCCACATTTTGTACACAGACATTTTAACCTTGAAATGTTGTTGTTAGAGTAATAAAGCTGGAATACATTCAGCTGTGTAGCAAATACATTTTACAAGCACTCTGAATGAAGCAGAGCGCCAAAAATGATCCATTGTTTCCTTCCAGTGTGTAAGTTGAACATGCATATTACAGTGGTGGAATGAAACTAAGCACTTTTACTCAAGTACTTGTACTTGTAATTTCAAACTTCTACTTCTACCATGGTCCATTGTTCACTTTCATTGAAATTAAGTACATTTACTCAGGTACTGTACTTAAGTACAATTTTTAAGGTACTTGTACTTCACTTGAGTATTTCAACATATGTAACTTTAAACTTCAACTTCATTTAGCTGCCAGCTTGAGTTACTTTTCAGGTCAAGATTTAACATGATAAACAAATTATTAATCACATAAAGGTATATTAAGTAGTAAAATGCTGCTTGCATAAATGCATAAATAATAATAATCAAATAATGTATTTAGAATATATAAAACAATCTGAGTGGGTCCATTCTGCAGAACGAGTACTTTTACTTTTGATACTTTACAGTTAAATGAGGAACACGGATAGGTTTATAAACATCACATATTGGGGAAAAAGGGAGTTGATGCATATGCTTTTTACATGCCCAGTATTAACAACATACTGGGAAGGAGTTAAGGAAATCCTAAAGTACATCTTTGAGTTTAAAGAGCCTTTGCAGGTACAACATTGGTTAGGTATTTATTTAAAAGTAAAGATAAGAGCAAAAGACATTTATTATTTTAATATACTGAGAGCAATCACCATGAAGCAGGTGACGAAAGCATGGAAACAATCAAATACCAAAATTAAGAGCATGGGTATGAACAGCAGAACAAAGTTTAGAGATGGAAAGAATAACTTTTAGAAATAGGGAACAAATACATATTTGGAATAAGTTATACTGTAAAGAACGGCTGATAAAATCAGTGGAAATATTTAATAAAATTAAGGAGATGAACTAAATTGTCCCCACCCAAACACTAACACTCCCATGCATACACACACAGATACATGAACATGCATACATGCACCACCCCTTATTTTCCCATTAGTTTATTAGTTTATTCTATTATTTTAATAATAAATTCATTTATATGTTTTTTTTGTTTGTTTGTCTGTTTATTTCTTTTCTTTGAGATCCTCATTTGGGAAATACCAGTTTGCCTCGTATATATGTTTGTCTGTTTACCTTGTGGTTTGTTATTTACTTTGTGGATATACTCTACCTGGAAAAAGGGGGAAAATGCAAGGTACAATATTGCAATGAAAATGAAATGATTGATTATGTTTGTAAAGGTAAGAAGCCTTGCAATAAAGTGTTTTTAAAAAAGGGGGGAAAAAGAATAAGATGGTGTAGACAAAAGGGTCAGAGACAGCAGAAATGTGGAGGGAAACATCAGATGATGAGCGACAAAGAGTTGCGTTCTTGAATCCTGCCCCTGAGCTCGTCAGCAGGTCCGTCAGAGGGGACCAGAAGACCGGGGATTATAGCAGAACAGCAAGACAGGTTGTCTCTGTTTTATCACAATCACCGTTAATCCAGAGCCTAAACCCTTCCATCTCTGTGCACACAGAGAGACAGATATTGATATATATAAACACATACACACTACACTGTGATGTATAGTGTAAGTGACATCCGTTTGACTCCACTTTTACATGCTTATGAGTTTACCTTATAAATGCATTCTTTATCATGTCTCTGTTTCATGAGCACACAGACATAAAAGACCAGCAAGTGTGTTTTTAAAAAAATAGGAGAAACAAAGAAGAGGCAGGAGGATAATAAACAAAGAAGGCAAAGGCAGTCAATACGCCTCCAGTTTGGAGAAGCAGAAAGGAGTACCGGCACAGAAGGTAAGAAGTGTATCGCTTGAGAAAAAAAGGGTCCCATCTACAGAAAAGAAACAAAGCAGGATCAGTTAAAGTATTCACAATATTTTACCTGTTTAAATTGTCACCAGACAGCTCTGTTTAAACTTACACAAAGAACGATGTTCCCGGCGTACCAAAGAGGCATACAGTAAAGAAAAAAAACAACAACAAAAAACATACTGTATTCAGAATCTTTTCATTGTTTAACTTTGCCATTAGAGAGCTTTGTTTAAAGTTACACAAGAACTGAATCTGTCATCTTTGCTCTATTGAAAGCCACCAGACTCCTTTGACAGAAACAGTAATTTTACCTCACAGAACACATAACTTGCTGGTTCCACCACTACCTGGATCAGTTAGGTTGTTTGTGTTACCGTGTGATTTTGCTGTTTAACCCATTGAGGCCTGAAACGCCTGTAAAACCTCTGGGCGATTTTAAAATAAGCCCCTAAAACCTGAAGTTTTTCTGGAAATTCAACAGAAGTGTCAGCGCTTCTACTAAATAATAGATTGTTCAGCCTCTGTAGCAGATAGAAATGAAATTCAGTAAGTATTTGAGAGCTTATGCAAATACTACAAAACGACGTATCCGCTTTCCAGACAATCCAGCCAATTTACAGTAGCAACTCTTCTGCCAGGTAAAATGACTGTTTTTGTCAACTGAGTCTGGTGGCTTTGACGAAAGCAGCTTCAGTTTCTCCAAACGTAAACTTGAAGCAAATACATCAGTACATAAAATAACAAATGTATTTAAAAAGGCTCCAGAAGGACTTAAGGTCAGATGTGCTTTGGTCCCCTGGGCTAAATATCTGCAGAACATCACATCTGTTAGAGTAAAGCCAATTCCACAACACTCGGAGTCCTGAGTTTAATACCAACTCTTTAATAATGCATGACATCAATGCTTTTCAGCAGATGCCTTTGTCAACATCAGGCTGCAGGAGGGCTTTCTTTGCCGTGGCCTTCGACTCAACTCTCACAGTGAGACTTTTTAAATTACTTTCCCCCGAGACGCACTATAGTTCAATCTTTTATGATGCATCTGCCTAAAATGTTTCAACCTGACACTTGGTAATGTTACAAGGACAAGAGAAAAACAAAGAAAACCGTGTAACGAATAACAGAGAGAAGAGGAGTTGAGTCACACACACACCCCTGTTTCCAATAAATAGTCTACTAATTTGTTTTCATGGAAAACATTATTGCAGAATGGATTATCTTCAATGGACACATTCATGTTTGAATTAAACTTAGCGAATGATGTGGTTGATGTTGAATGCTAATAAACTCAACAAGTCCTGTGTTGAGTCATTGTTGACTCTTTTGGTATTACAGTGAATCAGACCACAAACTCTCTCTCTAACCGTAACTGTGCTACGAGCGCCTGAAGACAACCTTGAAGAATCATGTGTTAGCTCTCATTATGTTTCATCAAAACTGCAAAAAATAGCATTATATTTCTCTCGAAACAGATTCAGTGTTCAAAATTGATAGAATATGAACAAAATGCTGGGTTGCACCAGTTTACTGTGACACAGAACAAAACAAAAAAACATTTCAGCCATTAAAAGCAGGTAAATGTGCAGAGTAGACAAACAGAAAAAATACTTTGAGCACAGCACGGCTGCATGCAAAGCACTAATCTTGTCAAATTCCAAGCTTTCAGCGTGCAACATGAAACAAACTGACTTGTCAGTAGGGTGGCTGGGAATTTGTACTTGACACTTTAAGGTATGAAGGTTGTAGCTGCTGAAATATCAACTGAAACAACCCAGTACCAATTAGTATAAAACCCTCCAGTCAAATGACACCTGTAGTCAATCCTCTTTGTACTATGATGTAAGAACATGACTATTTGTATGGTTTTGGAAGTTCAGCCTGTAATGGAATCGTGTTAAAATCATTTGGATGGGGAGGAGTGATGGTGGCAGTGGTATTAGGGAACTAGAAAATTTCCTCTGGGGGAATTTCTGAAAGGGCCACGGGGGCTACTGCCAGTGTGTGTACACCATGATGAGATTCTTCAGAGATTTCAAACTATGCCCTTTAACCTCAAAGTGTGTGTGTGTGTGTGTGTGTCTGTGTGTGTGTGTGTGTGTGTGTGTGTGTGTGTGTGTGTGTGTGTGTGTGTGTGTGAAACGTGTATCTGGAGGAGTGTGCGCGCTTCGCCCCTCGGTGCGATTGCCCCGTGGCCCTAATAAAGGGTATATAATCTTAGTATACAGGTGAATGTGGTAATATTTTTATATCACCATAAAAACTTTCCCAGTTTGTTATACACATTAAGACAATATTTTTTTGCATTACATGTTTTCTGAAATTTTATGTTTAAATATACAAATGAGTTGTGAACTCGTTAAATATGCGCTAATTTGCATTTATTTCCAGGACCTAAATCTGAACATTGAATAAAGCAAATTTCAAAGTTATTACTTTGTTTTGTTGATATGTTAGAAGTATTTCTACAGTATGATATTGGGATATCTCCTTTTATCATTTAATAAATCAGATAACACTGTCAAAAACCATTTAAAAAAAATCAATTTTCGTCATGTTTTTAGGAACAAAATGTTCTATAAATCAGACTATGAATGATATGTAGACAAACCCCTCTGTAAAAACCTTCAGAATATAGTTAGGAATACAACTGGTAAGTTTGATGTCTGTAAGTGTGAAGTTGACATTTATGGCTCAGAGTGAGAAAAAACTCATTTTGAGAAAACGGCCTTTAAAGGTTTTTGTACATAATGAATGGAAATGACTATTTAAAGACAAAATATTGTATCTAATTCACAACAACAACAATATATAACATGTAAAACACATAATATTGTGCAGGAGAGTGGGAGCTTTCTAACAATGCCTGTGATGTTCAGACTACATTCAGGGGACTACGTCCTGGAATAGAACGATGACTTTTAGTGAATTTACTTTCCACCATTCTGAAAGAAGACTTGTTATGGGGGAAAAATAGCCCAAAACCTCAAAATTGACCAGTGCATCAAAAAAAGAATGTTTCTTCCTGTAGTGTCTCGCTTTAAAGCATACCCAGCACTATTTGTCAGCATTTTCCCACGAGACAAGACAAAGACAGACAAAGTAAAGGAAGAAAGTCTGCTTTGTGCTCTGTCAGAGAGCAGTGTGTTTCCTTCCTGCTGAATCCATATTCTTCCGCTCACTACCCAAAGCTTGTGACCACAAGTCAGGTTCACCATCGAAGCCCAGATACAATAAATAATGTCTCAAAGGGCTTTACACAGTAGCATTGACCCAGAGACACGCCCTCTAAGAACACACAAAAAAATGATTACCTTAGCACATACAATAAGGAACCTTTTAGTGGAAAATGGTGATAAAACAAATTAGTTTTATCATGATTCATTTCATAATTATTGAACTAGTTATCTTTAGAGAGAAGGTTGTTTCCACAAGAGAACAAGCTCATTAACAAAATCCATTCTGAGTAAATTAAATTAAAGTTATTGCACCCACAGCTGCTCCCATCTTCCACATAGTAAAAATACAACTATAACAATGGAATAATAATGCAACGCAATCAAAAGCTGATGTGCTCGTCAGCTCTGTGCTCACCTTGTTACACCACATTTCTTCACATGAAGTACCTTCACCTCGACAGCTTGAGGCAATCTGCCATTCTCTGCAGCCATCTGTGAAGATAAAATAAAATCTGTTCTGTTTGCTGTCACCTGCAACGCTGTCCTGAAACTAATGATCAGCTAAAGTCTGCTCTCTCTTCGGTTTTAACATTTCCTGAGAGTGAAGCGGAAATGGGCTGTGGACACGACACATTTATCACTTTTGCAGCTGATGCTGTTTTTGCTTGTTAGGTAATAGTTGCCAATTTTTGGAAATATTCCATATCGGAAACTTTACATGGGAATTTCTGAGAATTTACTGGAAATTCGGGTGTAATTTAAATGAACTGTATCATATCGTGGTTAGCACTCTTGCCTCACAGCCAGAGGGTCGCCGGTTCGACTCCGGCCTGTGGCTCTTCTGTGTGGAGTTTTCATGTTCTACCGTGTCAGCGTGGGTTCTCTCCGTGTTCTCCGGCTTCCTCCCACAGTCCGGAAACGTGCACTAAGGTTTAATTGGTGACTCTAAGTTGCCCGTATGTGTGAATGAGAGCGTGATTGTCTGTCTCTATGTGTCAGCAGTGATAGTCTGAGACCTGTCCAGGCTGTACCCCGCCTCTCGCCCAATGGGGGCTCCAGCCGGCCATGACCCGAGTGTCGATAAGCGGTTAAGGATAGTGAAATGAATGAAGTGACTCAGGTACCAAACTATAGTTTTCACTTATGTCACAATGGATGCTCACTGCATCTAAATACTAAAAAATTGGTAACGCTTTATATTAAGGTCCTTGTAATAACCATTCATTAACAAGTAATAAGGCCCTTGTAAGTCCTTACAAGATGCTTATTATAATGACAATTGAGATTTTACCAAGTTTGGAGAAACTTGTGGAATAGGTTATAGAGTTGGGTCGATATCTTAGATTTATCGGTCTGGTGCATTATACAGGCTTAAACCGGTTTGATTTTATGCCAACTGGCTGAACTGGCGATGTCATTAACACAAATTCTGGTAAAAAAAAAAAAAAAAAAAAAGAGTTTATAGGCTCTACATTAACAACTAATAAGGTTGTAAAGGGGTGTAACATTTCCAGTAAATTTCCATAAACTTTCCATGGGAAGTTAAGCTGGGGAATTTCAGAAATATTCCAAATTGGAAACTTTATTGGGAATTATGAAAATTTATGGGAATTAAGTGGAAATTGGGGGTAATTTAAACAAACTATATCGTATCCAATAGAGGTGGGGGAAAAAATCGATACAGCATAGTATCGCGATATTTTGCGTGGCGATATAATATCGATTCATGGCAGCCAAGTATCGAGACTTTTTTGTCATAATTAATGGAAAAAATGAAGTGAATTCTTTGGTACTTAAAATGAAATCAATTGCTTTTTTGATCCACTAGATGGTGCTGTTGAGTATTATTCTGGTGAGGTCAGTAGAGGTGATGGTCAGCGTGACAGAAGAAGTTGGTACAACAAAGATGGCGGCACCGGAGATAATAAACAAGGTGAGCCCCGTCCGCGTTAAAGTCAAGCGTGTGGATTTATTTTGGATTTTTTTTTAACAAGGAAGGGACGAATGAGATAGAAATGACACATGGAGTTTGCAAGGAGTGCCACATGAAAATAAAATACTCGGGGAATACAACGGACTTGCGGGCTCATCTAACTCAGCACCATCCTGAGATCGCATTAACTGATGACGCCAAAGCTAACGCTACATCAGCGCGACCGAGAAACCAGCCGACAAAACTGCCTCTCAATTCAGAACGCGCAAAGGAAATAACACAATCCATTGCTGTCTTCATGTGAAAGACTTGAGGCCATACAACGTTGTGGAAACAATGGTTTTAGCTACATGGTAAAGACACTGGAACCAGGTATGTGACTCCGTCGCAACGTTATTTCACGGACACAGCCGTATCAAAGCTATACACAGCAGTAAAGCTTGAAGTTGAGGAAAGTTTGGGAACAGCAGATATACTTGCGATAACTTGTGTTGCGTGGACGTCGCGGGCAGTAGATTCATATGTGACTATAACGGCTCACTGTGTGACAGATGACTGGAAGCGTCTGTCTCACGTTCTTTAGACTCGAGCAGAACATGAAAGTCACACTGGAGCAAACGCTGCACTGCATGTTTGATATCAGTTCAGTTCAGTTTAACTGAATACTTTGTTGGTCAGTCTGTGGGTTTGACTCTCATTGTGGAGAAATAAAAAGGCTGTCTTATTTGACAAAACAATTATTGATTTAATTTAATTTTGTGGACACAAAATGCAGTTAAATAAGTAATTTTAAACAGTAAAATCGCAATATATTGTATCGCAATACTCACCATATCGCGAAATGCTTAAAATCGCAATAATATCATATCGTGACTCAAGTATCGCGATAAAATCGTATCGTGGGGCCTCTGGTGATTCCCACCTCTAGTATCCAAACATAAATATAAACATTTTTGTTTTGTCATAAACAGACATCCATACAAAATAATACAATTAAAAAGCATGACTTTAACAGATTTAATTGTAAATAGAATGTTTAATTGTTTAATTGAACAGAAAAATATGACTGTTGAGTTAAATACCTCACCCATTCAAAAATTAAGTGCAAATTTTGTTGTTGTTTTTTTTTACCAGTCCGGGAGAACAGTACTATCCATGATTGATTATCGACCCCTCGCTCTATCACACATGATCTGAGGTCAACAGAGAGAGAAAGTAATATTAGAGGATCTGCCTTCATAGAACAATCCCTTATTGGATACAGTTATTGATATAACTGCTGTCAGGAGACTTGGGATGTACCTTTGTTGCTCTAAAACAATGTCCCTGACTTCCTCCTTCGCTCCCATCATGATTACAGCCACTCAAGGAGTTATTTTTAACATTAACATGGTTTTTGATCTTTTGTTCTTTGTGGTGGAACAGTTTTGAGAAAATGAGAGTTTCTTTAAAAAAAATAGTTGTTATTCTTAGAACTTTGAAAGGTGATCACTAAGCCCATTTGTGCCTGCAACTGAAGTTTTTAATTTCCTCTGGGGGAAGAGTTCTCGGGCAAATATCAAGAGATTTACAAACTCTGTTAAACCGTTTGGCTGAACAGTGTTTTTCCTATCATGCTTTATCTAGTCTTTGGGTACATGGGATTAGTGCTTCTGCCTTAGACTCCATTATATGTCCAGTTAACAGTAAACAGGAGTCATGTGGATTGTGCACCAGTTTTTCACCTTCAAATGCACCCAGAGAGCTACTTTCTCACAAATAAAACTTTATTAAATAATATTTTAACACTGTTATACATTATAAAAACAATGTATTACAATATCAGCCAATTCTACTAACTTTAATTGAGTAAATAAATAATAAATAGAAATAATAAAAAATAAAATAAATAGCTAAATAAACATAATTACTGTTCAGTTTCAGTCAATTGATGACTATTTAAAAAATAAGAAAAAACAACAATAGCGAACACCACCATTGGGTTTGCTTAACAGCATATATCAGACAGCATATACAGACATATCGACAGGCCTTTGATGTATGTGTTCAGCTCTAGTTTCAATTGTTATGATGGCATTGTTGTGGTTTTTGTCATTGTTTTTCTGCATGTGTGATCTCTGGGTGTTGCTGTAAAAGAGGTCAATGCTCACTCAATTCCCCCTGAAAACACAATGGATATTATATACATATTTAATAAAAACAATGTTAGAGCTAATCCTTGTTCTGTAATAATAATAAAAACGGATTTTGGCAATGTATAAAAGTGATTTTTCACATGATCTAAAAAGTTGTTCTGTGATAAACTTGTCTTCAAGACTTTAAACCAATCAGAACAAGTGTTGTGGCCCCCTAATCATACTAAATTATAATAGTATTTAGACCGCAGTGCAATGCTGTGGCAGTGAGGTCAATTTGTTTGTGTGAGGTTTGGAGTCAAATATGTCCCACAGATATGCAACAAGCAATAGATTACACAAAGCTGTGTTTGAACAAATAAATTATTGCTGGGTTGATGCTTTGGCAGATGATTGATGTCCGCTACTGGAATCATTAATTCACACGCGAGGAAAGTGAAGTAACGCTGCGATCCCAGAATAGCTCCTAACAAGAAGATATGGACCATTTGGCTTTGAACTCTCCAGGGAGAAGTTAATAAACACAACCCGATGGGCAGAGCAGAGAATATCTATAATAAGACGGGAAATGGAAGGTTTGCTTGGTAAAGCCTGCACAGTGTGCATGTAACTGATTGTAGGAAAATTGCAGTATTGATGATAAAGTCATTTTCTGCAGAAGATTGCACCGTTTTATGTTGTTTGTGTGTGTTCGCTTCTTTAATGACGACACACTCCTGGTGCTGACTGGGACTGAATGAAAACACAGAACATCACCTAATCACAACGTGACGGCTGATGTGTCTTAGTTTGATGAAGTTACAATAAAAAAGCATCTGGTTGCCCCGTGTGCTCCCAAACATAAAAGGCAAACAGATTAGATTAAAACGGCATACAAGAGATTAAAATGGCACAGCGGGTGAAGAGATTTCATTCAGCTGGCAGACGACATGAACGAGGGCATGTCAAAACTGACAAGCAGCCAGTTGGACTCTATCAGTGTGTGTGTGTGTGTGTGTGTGTGTGTGTGTGTGTGTGTGTGTGTGTGAAATGAAGAGATTAGGTGAGAGAGACTGAATGAGGGAGAGAAAAATATTAATCATCTGCTTTTTAAAGAGGGTGGATGGGGTTGTTGAAGTCAGATTTTAAAGGTATAAAATTCAAAACAGAACAGTAAGAAAATACTTTCAGTGACTTTAAAAGGAAAAAATGATATGTCAAAGGGTACACAGATTTTGGCAAAAAAAGGCTTTGCCAAAAGAGATAAGCCTCTCTGTCCCTGACTGACCCTTGGAGCGAAGCAAAGCATTCTGGGGTAGAAAACACGAGTGTGGCATTGTGGGTCGGCATAATTATGAGGCAGCCGAGGCTGGATGGCACATAATACAAATATTTATAGACACGGAGAGACTTTTTCTGTTTACTGACACATCTGACAACAAAACACAGCACATACATGGGATCCAATTAGGGTTTGACCACCTGCTCATAGTGTACATGAAGTAAACACACAAACCCTCAGGCACACACAACAATGTTTACAGTACAGTGTGACTCACATCAAAATGCATACATTCAAATCTCATTCTCTCTCTGAACATACATTACACCGTGCCGCCTCGCACCGGCAAACAGCAATTATTATCACTATTGCTCATTCTTTAATTCTTTTCTTGATCAATCAGTCCATCACAAGTTCCCAGAAACCTTTAGGTCATCCGAAACCTTTATTTAATTATTTTTGTTCATTTATATGTATAAAAATATATGATATTATTTATTTACTTATTTATTTATTTATTGATATTTATATTTGTTAAAATATATTAGAATTACAATGATAATATAGTAATTATTTTATTATGATTATCATCATTAGTAATATTGTTTTATTTATTTGTTTATTTATTATTTGTATGTCTTTTTATGTCACAGTGTTCTATTTTGTTATTATTATCATCATCATCATCATCCTTATTATTATTATTATTATTATTAATAATAATAATAATAATAATCATAAAATTATTAGTATTTATATTACGTATAAATAGGTTATAATTGCAATTAAAATATAATTTAATTAGTAATTGTTTTATTTATTTTGACATATTATTATGACATATTCTCATTTTTTATTTATATATGTATTATAATTATTATCATCATTATTATTACTTTATTTTTTTGCATTAAAATTGTAATTACTGAGAAAGTGTATTTTCCCCAAAAAATGTTGAATGACTCCTCAAATCAAGTAATTGTTTCAGCATCACTTCCAATACTGAGTAAAGCATGTGGTATGACAGACACATGGGGTTCTGCTAACAGGCTGGAAAGGGAGAAGGTTGGTGTGTTAGTGGCCCATCTGTATGGAGATCATGTACACGTAAGCATGTCACACTAAAGCTGCTAACAGGAGGCTGAGCTGTCCTCAGGTAAACAAACACCTTTTAATCAAACTAAATCCACAATAAATTGGCCCTGTATATGTGGCGTACACACACACACACACGCACACAGAGTCTGTATGGCGTCCTGCTGCTCATCCAATTATGACAGTGCCATGGGGGATAGGGATGAGGGCGAATCAGCTGGTCAGCAAAGATGAATGGAAGATTGAGGCACTAAGGAGGAGAAACAAATCTTTCCAGTAGAAAAGGAATGGCCAACCAAGCGATGAGGACTAGAAGAGCCGCCAGTGTCACTCAGATGTTGTCAGTGTAGTGACAGACAGAGACTGTACAGACCAGTCACTTGTATACAAACATTGACAATGCACGCAAATGCCAGTTCCAAAAAAAACGCACGGACAATAAAAAAAAACTTTATTTTACTCTTACAATGCTGTCTCAGTATTTTAAACAACTTGTCACTCCCGGACAGGCAAGTATAAAAAATTAAACTATGTTCACGCTAAATATGCCCAATTCAGTAGTTTGGAAGAATGTGATAGGGTGAATTTCCTGTTTATCAGACCACAACAACAGAAAAGTTAGCTAGCCAGTGCAGCCCTCAGTCCCTCTGCCTCTTCTCTCAGTTATACCACTGGTAATGCAGCTGCAGCTTAAATTGCATGCGCATGTATAAAAAATGTATAAAATAATAATGTAATATACACTAGCGCTCAAAAGTTTGGGGTCACCCAGAAAATGTCTGTGTTGTTTTCCATGAAAACAATGAAATGTGTTACAAAATGAATCAAAAATATAGTATAGAGGGGTAGAAATAATAATTTTAACCTGTACAAATCTCCAACCTTATCTCTAGATACTCAACCAGCCTGAGGAAGGATCATTTTATTGCTTCTCAAATCAGCACAAACAGTTTTCAGTGTGCTAACATAATGCTCAGGTGTTTTAATGATCAATGAGCCTTTCAACACTATTTTTTGATTTGAATGATTTGAATGATTTATTTCAAATATGCAACAACAATACAATAATAATAATGCATCAACAGGAGTCAGCCCTAGTGACTCCTGCACTTATAAGGCCGCCAAGCACTCTATGAAAATGCCACAACATATTTGAAAAGGGTTGGGAAGAAGTAAAAACAATAAACTATAAACGTGGATTAACACAATGTGCCACTGGAACACAGGAGTGATGGTTGCAGACAATATATAATAGATATTTCATTAGAATATCAGCCGTTTCCAGCTTTAATAGTCATTTACCACATTAACAATGTCTAGACTGCAGGTCTGTAATTTTAAAATTGTGGTTTTCTTTCAAAAATAAGGACATTTCTAAGTGACCCAAACTTTTGAGCGGTAGTGTATAAGTATAAAAATTAAGACTTATAATACCTTTTCGGTCTTGGCAGCCCATCACACAACATGACATGTTCACAACAGATTACAACTCTTCCTGTAATTAAAGTTTTCTCATGCATTTTTAAAAGTTTTACTGTTTTGAAGCCTCAAGTTTGGCATTTTGGCCGTCTCCATCTTTTTTTTGTGGAACCAGAAGTGACCATATCTGGACAAGAGGGTGAAGCTCAAGAGGAGGACGCCAAGTTATTAGCTAATGCTGTCTTAAGCCAAAGCTTCTAGTAAAGGATTTAATATCACAGAGTCACAAAAACTGCCTGTAAAGCCCTTTACATACTCCACAAGAACAAAGAAATTTGTTCTTGTTCTCGAGGTGGCAAGAACAAGAAAAAAGTTCTATATGGCCAGGACATTTCATACTTCATGAGAAACTCCACAGCAGAACTCCTGGGAAGTTCTCATAGGGCCCTCCCACTGCAGCACACGTCTCATTCAAATTCAAGTTTCTGACCAATTAAACAACAGTTCTTGGACACCACACAAGAACAAAGTTCTGCCCAGATGATGTGTCAACAACAGAGAAATTTGGTCTCTGCAAGAACAAGATGACATCATTCTGTTCTTGCAGCCATCAGAGAGAACAAAGTTCTCTGTACTTGCCGAGTATGTATTAGTCTTAAGTCCCAAAACTTACTTCTGTCACCTTTTGACAAAACCAGGAAAAAAGCAGCACCACAGACAACAGTATCTTGTCATCCATCTCATGTTGGATGCTCCTGATGGACGGACGGACAGACAGACAGACAGACAGACTTTATTTATCCCAAGCTGGGAAATTACAGTGTAGCACTAGCATGACACACAGATACAATAACAACACGATTAAATAAAAAGAAAAGAATGAAAGAACAACCTGGGCATAATTTAGGTATATCTAGTGCCAACATTCAGTGTGAATGTGAAGTGTAGAAAGTGAGGTTTTGATCAGTAGCATGGAAAAAAAAAAGTTTTGATATAACAGACTGAACGTGATGAGCTACACAAAACAGTTATCTTCCATTTATTTCCTTCAAGATGCTTTGAATACCTCCCAAGGAGTGAAGCAGGAAGACGTTGAATTCTCCCATTTGTACGGGCTTAAACTGAAACCAACTCTGCAGTTCGTGTCATGCCTCAGATCAAAAATAAATGCGTTTTGTTAACCATGACAAAATATTTCCCAAACCTTAGTCGCATTAGTTTTTCCCCATACTGCTCCTTACAAATGTTGGCACATAGTACTAAATTGGCAAGTCAGGTTGGGTCTCTTTGGACCACTTGCTCATTTTGTCTGACATTAAAACGCAATATAAATGTTCCCCCTTCAGGTAACATTTCAATCGATTTCTTCGGTATATTATTAATAATGTGTCCTCTGGCTGGAGCCGCTACATGAGTGACAGGGAACAGTTAAGCCAGCTGATCTGGAGGGATGAAGTGGGGAGATATGAGACTTTGGAGGAGAGAATGACTGAAAGGGAACAGAATATGAAGACAAATAGGGACGAGTGTAAATGCAGAGGAAAGAGCCAAAGAGTCAGAGGAAATGAAAAAAAAATGACATAAGAGGCAGAGTCGATATAAGGAGTAAGAAAATGGTAAAAAACACGGAGATAGGCAAAGGAAGGGCTCCATTATGCTTGGAGAGAGTGGATGGACTTGGCATCAAGCATTACTGTGACGGATTAAGGGTTAGTATCCAACTGGAGGCCTTTAGTGTGAGAGTGGAGTACTTCCATCACACACACACACACACACACACACACACACACACACACACACGTACTAAAATCTGCAGTGCAGTCCATTTATATCTTTGTGAGGGCCCTTATGGAACTCCCTAGCCCCTTGCCCTAACCCTTAACCTAACCTTCACTATTGCAACTAAATGCCCAACCCAAACCCTACCATAAACCTAATTGTAACCTTAACTCCAAAGTCTGAACTCTCAAACAAGCCTTTAAAGAAATGAGGACCGGCTGAAATGTCCTCACTACGCAAAAATGTCCTCACTTTGTTGGTTCAATACATGATCTGGTCCTCACTATGTAGGAAGTACAAACACACACACACACACACACACACACACACACACACACACAAGGGACTGTGCCGCTGAGTGTGCCGCCGAGGGCTGAAATCAAAAGCAGTGATTCCGATAATAATAGCTGCAGTGATTACTGCTCGTCCGCATATCTCCCAGCCATTACTCTCGTGTTATTTTTTTCCCCTTTTTTTTTTAACTCAGCTATGCACCAAGCATTAAATCGCCTCGATCTCTGTCGCTGTCAGCACGAACAGCTGGGGAGGAGATTTTATATAGACCAAAGCACCCCCTTGCTCTGGAATCACAGATGGACTCCTGCAGAAAATGTCATCGAAACATTCCCTCAAAGGGAGTCCTGACCTTTATTTTGTAGAGCAGAAGCAGGTTGATGGGTTTCAGGATGTGTGTGTGTGCATGTGTGTTCTTGTAGCCATGCTGTAATGGCAGTTCGCTGTTGTTGCAAGGACATTTTGGCAAATCATTACAGTGGAAAGAGCTTTTTTATACTGTAAGTGGCGTATAAGCAGTCTCTCCCTGTGCAGAGGGACAAACAGGGACTGAATGGCAGCGTTTCCACTGAAACCACGTTCACGCTAAATATGCCCTCTTCAGTAGTTTGGAAGAATGGGATACGGAGAACTAAATTTGATGAATTTCCTGTTCATAAGACCCCAACGAGAGAAGAATTAGCTAGCCAGAGCAGCCCTCAGTCTCTCTGCCTCTTCTCTCAGTTACACCACTGGCAATGTAACTGCAGCTTAAATGTTCCACAGAATAAATTTACACAGTGACCAGAAAAACAGTAAAAAAAAAAAACCTGCAGAATGTAATGCAATTCACTGCAAGAGCCCTGCAATAAATAAAAAAACACCTTGCATAAAATATTCTGTTCTTGCTGCTAACGTTTTCTTTCGAGGATGGGGGTTCAGTTCTGACTCTTGGGTATTGAATATATAAGAAAATGGAAATAATGTAGTTGTTCATAGCTTAAGTGTTTTTTAATGTACATTGTCTGTCAAAAACGTCTCCCAACCCATGAAGACATATTATACAGGGTGTCCATAAAGACTCTTTACAACTTAAAAAATGTATTGCAAAAGCAAATGAACAAACAAATATGCGGAAATTATTACAAAATGAGGAGTCTATATTGAAGTTTTTTGCCTCATTTAATACACCTCTACATGGGCACCACTAGTTGTTGCCATGTTCACTGTAGCACAGCCTCATCAATAGTTGCAATGGCATCAGTCAGTACGTTTACATGACACATGAAAAAAACAAATTACTGCCTTAATCCAACTATAACTGGACAACTGAAGTGCATGTAAACTTGTTAGTCCGAATAATGTCGAAGTTCTCCAACTGCAATTAACACACCCAAATAATGTGATTGGAAACCGATTTTCACTAGTATGTATGATAAGACAACGCTTGTGTGCATTCTCGGTATTCTCCACCCCACGCTGGCGTATGACCCCGGAACAAAAACATCCAAGAAAGCCGGTCGCAGTAGCGGGTCAGTAGCGATGGCACAAAGTGTCAAACCAAAGATAGATTACTGTTGTTTGCCCCTCAAAATCAACATCCATCTTGTTGTTCTTGTTGTTCGAAAATGCCGGTTTACCGCCTTTCTCCACTTGTTTATTGTGACGTAATGGGTCAACCGGAGAGGAGGCCGCATTAACCCCCAGAAACAACGCATATCGCCACCTAGTGTTGGGGAGGAGGACACTTTCCCATCAGTTATTTGATTTTCTCAGTTGCATGTAAACTGGGACAAGAAGTCCGATAAGACGCCAAAAATTTTTTTCCTCATATATGACTCGGATAAACAAAATTTATAACAGTGTGAACAGCAGAAATCACATGGAACCCAATTTTTTCAAAACAGACCTGGGCATCTTTCCTATGTGGTCCTGAATCGGATACAGGTCTGATGTTTTTCAATGCGACCTCCGTCTGAACAGTCACTTCAATCGCCACAATACTGCGCTGGCGGATCAATCGGACACGGTGATTACAAACATGTCTCGTGACAGCTGCGTTGGAGGGAGTCAGACGAAGGACAGTGAGGATTTAGACTTCAGAGGTATTTTAGGTGACACTTCTGAGCAAACTAAACTTGAGGGTTGGTATCGTAACCGGTCTGTATTCGAACGTATATTGAAAGAAATGGCCGAGCGAGACACGTCACTCCTGGCTCAGACTCCTCATCCACACACACCTCCGTACAAACTGTGATGCCCTATATGGCATCCTAGAGGGACCCTGCTCCTCCTCTTCTCTGGGTGTGGTTTCTCTGCAGGTGTTTTCCATTATATTATTTTGGATTAGAGTATTTATGCCACTGCAGCCAGGTGCTCGTTGTTGTGTGATCTCTCTCCGGCTCTTCTCTGTTCTGGGCTCCTCTGTTCCCAGTGAGGGTAAGTTTGGTTTAGTTTAGCTAAGTTTAGCTTGATGCTTTAGGTTGTCCTTTGCCTTTGTTCCACACTATCAATACTTGCACACTCACACTTCTCACTCATGCACACCCTACACTACTGATACCACTGCTTCTACACACTCCATAACTTCAAATCCTTTATGATTGTTTAATTTGGTCTAATTTGGATTAATTTGATTTAATAAAGAATTGTTTAAACCGATGTACATGGTGTGGATGCCCTTTTTTGCCATGACTCTCAGAGCCAGATCATGGCTTCCACCGTAAATGCGGTTTACTTCTGTACACAGTGTGTAACGTCTTTGTTATTGTTCTTCTGTGTGTGCGTGTCAGTTCAGGAGCGTGAGCAGTTCACACTGGAGTTTGATATAGGCCACATTTAAAAAATAATGTGAACAACCAAACTAAAAATTGGATCTGAGAAAAAAAAAAATCTGAATTGAGCTTTAAGCTCAGACACACAAGCATGGGAAAATAGCACACAGGTTAAACAAAAACACCAAAAATACCCTTTAATACAATTGATGAAGAGCTGAATCAACCCCCTGTCACAAAGCAGGATATATCACAGGATTACTTTGAACTTATTGAGGTTTCTGGTTTCCGCAATGCAGTTTCTCAGAACAATACCAGAAACATCAATGTGTGGGAGAGAAAGTCAATGAGTGACTGAATAAATGAATTGATTAATAAATGGACGACTGGTGGAGAGAATGAATGACCCAGCCTCTGCACGTGCATTGTTATAACGTGTAAGTCCCGGTTGCTATGGTAACAGTGCTGCCGTATGGGATGCAGGTACCGTGGCTCCGCAGCAGCCTCTCCTAACTACCAGTTCTGTGTGTTTCGGAGACAAAGTGCAGAGATTTGTCCAAAAAAAGTTGAATTTGTGCAGTGAGAAAGTGTCGGCGTGTGGGTGCGTTAATGAGGGAAGCTACAGGCTGGCTTTTACTTTATAACCCTAAGTCAGAGTGAACTGAACAAAGAGTTTAGAAGCCGAGGAGGGTGCGCAACAACGAAAATAGACAAATAAATAAAAAAAGGCAAAAGGGTTTTCACAAGGAGGAAGTCACTCCTGGGATGCAGCCGAGGGATACATGGGATAAAAATAACCCCAAAGTTTCTATTTCTCTCCGCTCTTGTCTTCTCCAGCTCGCCTCCCTCCTCCTCCGCTGTGCTATTTTTAGCCCACGATGACTCTCCTACAGAGAGCGTGAGCGTCTGTCTGCCACCACACCGCACGTGAGTCCTCCACACGTGCACCGCTCCCCACGAGAGGAAGTGCTGGCGTCAGACACGACCCACACCGCCGGTACCAACAGCACCGGAAATAAGACAGGGAGGAGAACCAGGAGAAGATAAAGACAAAGGACCGATGGATGATAATTTGGATGGATAATAATAATGTGACTCATTTTGATTTATGCGGTGTTGTCTGCGCTTGTGTCGCTGGAATCTGTTGAGACACATTCCCACGTGGAGCCGAGCTGGGTTTCATTGGTTAAAGCATCTCAGTAAGGGATGACAACCATCTGCACGTGTTTTCTTCAGCATGAATGAGATATTTTAACTTCGACTGCAGGAAGTGTGTGTGTGTGTGTGTGTGTGTGTGTGGGCAACACTTTGGTCCAGACTGTAATATCTCAAAAACCTTCAGGTGGATCGCTGTGCAATTTTGTACAGACATTTATGATCTGTCGAGGATTGAGGGTGATCCTCTGACCGGGCAGGTTGACATTTTTGTCTTTTAGCAAAAATATCTCACAACTATTGGATTGAGTGCATTGACATTTGGTCCAGACAGTCACGACAAACTATAATAACTCGCTCCTGACTCCTCTATTGATTTATTTATGACCAAACTGATGCCATTTCCATCAGTTTTGTAGTACTTTTGGCAACTCTTAACCCTCTGGAGGGAAGTAAAGCGCTGGTGCATTACTTCTTCACGATGTCACATGAAAACGAAGCAGCATTGATCTCTGCTTTCAACTTCCCTCTAAAGTTCTGCCTTCAAACTCCATGCCAGTCTTTGGTTGATGATGATAGGCCAAGCTAAACAGGAGATAAGGTCAAATATATGAAGTATAAAAATATAGACCTAGACGTTACCCTCATTTTACCCCTATATGTTGTATTTTTGTACACATTTGCAACATTTACAATTTTTTTATTGAGAATGATTTTCAAAATCAGATATTATGTTGTTGTTTTTTTTTGTTTCTTTTGGGTTCAAAATGTTGATAAAGTAAGTCAAAGTGAACAAAAAATGATCAGGTCATATAGGGGAGGCTGTGCTGGAGGAAAAAAAGATCCCAACATGGCAGGGTAAATATTTTTCAAGTGGCAGAATAAAAAGTATTCAAAAGCGGACAAAAGGTTAAGGACTCCAAAGGATAAAACTAAGATGGTGAAAATGGTAAATATACCTGCATAACATCAGCATATAAATACATAAATACACTTTGTGCGTTGGTCTCACACAGTTGCTAACTTGGCTTAAGATTCCTGCCGGCTTGAACAAAAGTATAATCATAAATAAGGTTGCAAAGGGGTGGGAAATTTCTGGTAAATTTACGTTAAATTTCCAGAAACTTTCCATGGTAGTTAAGCTAGGATTAAGCTAGAATTTTGGAAATATTTAAAATTAAAAAAAATCAAGTTTTAACTATATTATTGAACAATCGATTATTTAATTGATTAACAAAAACATGACTGTTGAGTTAAATATTACTCGTCAGCCTCGACCCCACCAATTCAAAAATAACTACAATGCACTAAGGGGCGTGGTCTCAGTAGGGGGCGTGGCCTCCGTAGCCCCGCAGTAAGCACTGTGCTATGTGCATGTGATTGTGCAATAGCAGATATTGTACTTGCATGAAATCCATATTTTTTAGTCATGATTATGCTAAAATATATTATTTCCCCAACTACATTACAGTTTCCTGTTAAGGACCAACTTTCAATTTTGTAAATTCCCTGTTTATTCTGCAGCAATCGCTGCTTTAAACAAAAGAGTGCGATGAGCACAGAGTGTATGTTTATTTGACATGTAATGTTTCTCTGTCATGTGTTGTGTGATGTTAATGTTCTTCTGTGTTATCTGTTAAACGTACAGTGCTATAAAAATGGATTTCCCCCATTCTGGTAATTCCCATGAAAAGGTTCCAACTTGGAAAATTCCTTGAATTTTGCAACCCTAATCATGAATGTATAATTACTAACAACAGCTTTTTGCAGCATGAAAAAATATGACACAGGCAATCACGGTTTTTAACACGTTGCTAATGTTGTTAAACGTTAAGTTAAAATATCACCAGGAAAAAAATAAATGTGCAATATGAAAACGTGATTAACATAATATTATGTTTGATATAAACAGACTAGCAGAGCCATTAGTGTCTGACAGAGCCGAGGCTGGCGCCATGAAGGGGACCAGTGGAGGGGGAGGGGGGACACACAGAGCATGTGGTGTTTGTTTACTATTTCTGCTACAATAAGTTCATGTCATGACATGCCAGAGTAGTCACAAAGAAAACTGTGCCAATATGGGAACATTTTTGGATGAAAGAGGTAAGCCTCACTCTCTTCCTAGTCAAGAGTGAAACATCTGACTCTATATAAAACCTGTGTTAGCATTAGAAAACCAGCCCAAAACTAATACCTACACATTTGTGCATTACTTTATGTGCCAATTACTACAACTTCATGCCATGTTTGGAAAATCAGATTTCTCATGTATAATGTATGTATGGTCTGTTGAGCTATGAATATCACTTCTAAGAAATCTCCCTTTCAGGAATTTCTGAATACAAAGAGTTAGTATTCATTTCTAAAGTTCAGAAGTTCAGAATTGCAGTTTGTTGCACTATTGATGATAAAAGACAACAAACAAGTTGCCTGGTGCTTGTAGATCAGGGTGGATAAACAAAAAAATAAATCATAAAATAAACTTTCTGTACATTATTAGATTTTTTTCTGCACCAGTGTAATATCAGAATAGGCAATTCTGAGGGGTAAAAGTCAATATCTGGCAACTAAAAACAACAAAAACTAATCAAAAAGATCTACTCCAGTCTCTGGTGGTGTTGCCTTGGTAATCAACATCCATCCACAGAAGTGTTTTGCTTCCCCCCCAGCAATGTCGAAGCTTTAAATATTTGCGAGCAATTCTCCTTAAAGCTTCGAAGGCCTAAAATTGATATTTGGGACAGCTGGTGGCTGTCATTCTGAATTGTACCTTCTTGCTTCTGTAAGCAGCCACTCACTATTTCTCTCATTCCTCAGCGCCATTAAGTAGAAGAGGCAGTTTTCAGTTACATATTAACCATGATGAGTGCAATCAAGACCTGCCTGTCTCAGTGAATGTGTTACAATGACTCCGTCTCCTTTGAAGAGAATCCCATCACAGCTCATTATTTTGTCTTTATGATGCTTGAATGCTGCTATAGGTGCCTGTACCATCTGTCTTAGTGTGTGAATTCTTTCTTCATTGTCCGCAGGCTTACTTTATGTTCTCAATTGTCAGACGATGCAGGTGTTTTTATCCTACAATTATGTGTACAGTATCTGCCACTGGATCCGGCATCCACCTGGTGTTTATGTTCCTTTTCCACCAAGAGCAATTATTTTTGTTTACCAAGTTGGTGTTTCAGAGTCTTCTGATCGGTGGACACTGACAGCTCTACGTTAAGTCTGAACTGTGCTGAGCTCACTTCTGTTGTCTGAACCCTCTGAACCCCACTGATAAAAGCCATGTTTGTTTCTGCTGTGACGAACGGTCATGTGACAAATATTCACTGAAAATCAGACAGAACAGAATGCTGTTTACACAGAGCTGAGAGGAGAGGACAGGAAAGGTTGGGAAAATGCAAAAAGTTCAATATTTATAGCACCCAATTTTTTTTGCCAATATTAATGACACTTGTGGGCTTTGCTTTTGTTCGCGCTATACATCTTTGATTTAATTGTATCTATATTTTTTTGTTTTCCTTGGTAAACCTGCTTGTTATTATCAATGTTCTTTTGCTGTTTTGCTTCTGCATCAGTCATGTTTGTTTTAACTGTTCTGCTAGCATTGTTGTGGTTTTTGTCATTTGTTTTTTTGCCTGTATGATCTCAGGTTCAGTCAACTTCCCCTGAATAAACAATGGATACATACACACTTGGAAAAAGTGTTGTATATATAAATTCCATTTGATTCTAATTCATGAGTGAAATTCAACTTGCATTTTCTTATGATGCATGTCATAAAGACCCCCCCCCCCCAAAAAAAAACATTTTTCAAGCATGATTGTGCCGTTTCCATAGAGCTGCAGCCTGCAGGACTTATATATTTTATATATTGCAGTGAAATACAAGACCACGGTGATTAAAAATGTAAAAAGCAACATCAACAAAAAAAAAGCCCTAAAAGGGCTTGGGGCCCAGAGGATCAAACCATACTTTGAGTTAATATGTATGTCAGCATACTAATGCTTAAGTTAACTTATGGTGAGCCAAGTCTGACAAGGTTGTGGGCAGCATGACAAGCTCAGACTGAGATGTCCCAACCTCTGTGTGTCTTCTTTTAAAACAAGTGGTTTATAATTCTAAATCTTTCCCACTAAAAAACGGATGAATTCTTTCTTCCCCCGTTGCTCACAGCTTCTCCTTCCTGTAGGTGGACTGCTCCTAATTCCCTCTTGAAAGCATCCACTGACAGGTTCACAGCCAGGCAGACATCATGGTATTTCAGTACAGGTGTTACAGTGACTAATTACCTGTTTTAACTTCATGCCTGTCCTCACAAAGACACATCACACCCTCCTGTCCATTGTTTGTTCAGATGGCAATAAATGTTCAATTAAAAGTAGTTTTAGAAAGTTGGGTTTTTTTGTTAAGATGTTCATGATTGACTGGTCTGGTTTAAGTCTTTTGACAAACATTTAGTTTAATTTAGTATATTTCTGAATGATTACCTCTGAAACTGCCTCAACACTAGTTATACAGTCATGGAAAAAGGATTAGACCACTTTTTTCTATCAATTTCTTGTTCATTTTAATGCCTGATACAACTAAAGGTACATTTGTCTGGACAAATATAATGATAACAACAAATATAGCTCATAAGAGTTTAATTTAAGATCTGATATCTAGCCACTTTCCATGGTTTTCTTGATAATAACCAAAATCAATATCAAGAAAACCACGAAGACCAATTTTGTCAGTTTATCCTGCAGTCGATCAGTGATTTTTCTTCAAGAGTAAACTTTTGGTAATGCAGGTTTTTTTTCTTTGTTCTCCCTCCAGGCAGCCCAAGGCCTGAAAGACGTCCTTGTTTTCTAAAAGAACATCATCCATGTTGTTGCTTTTGTTGACCCACATTTCAACACAAGCTTTCAGGCCTCATATTGGCCTCCCATTCACCACCACAAGACTATAACTACCTCCAATTACAATACTTGTCCAGACTAACCCAAATAGATATACAGGCTCACTGTGTCTGATAATCTGAACTCAACATCTCAACCCTATGTTCCCAGTGTTCCCACTGTAAGAGATTGGTATGGACGATCTTCGCCATTCAAAGTGTAAAACAACGATGGGAGATTGCTGTTCCAAATGCAGTTTAAGGTCGCTTTCACATATAAAGACTGGTGGACTCGGTGATATTCAGCGGTGAAGTTGCACCATTGTTGCATTTTTTATTTGGTTTGGTTTGTTTCCACACTGTGCTTTATGAAACACACCAAGCATTGTTAACAAATGTCCAAATGACACTTTTTAGAAGCAAGTCGCTGACTTTTATGTATTGTTGGAGGAGTTTTTATCACTTTAATGCGTCATTGATCCTCTGTGCGACTGAATCCATTCACCACTATTCTATTGCTAAATCATTTGAAGACTTTGATTTTTTTGTGAACGTGCTCTGTGATCGTCCTGACTGACCATATTTGGATAATGGCCTTTACTTCGTCACTAGACCACGTCTGTCCATTAACCTTTTGACAAATATCCCGGATGAGACTCCAAATGTTACATACCCTGTTTCTAGGACAAGGGAGTGACCATTGGTGTTATTAAACCCAGGGTAAAAAGGAAATTAAACAGGTAAACTGAGTAAATGCAAAAGTAAATCTTGTGTCGCCATCTTGTTTCCGATACGGGGAGCAGACCATATTTGGACACTGACTACACCCCTCTCTACACCTCAACCTGACTGAGAAGTCACTGCTAATTAATGTTAGCATTAACTGTGAAATTACTGGGATGTTCATTTTCACCAAACGCCCCATCTTTTAGCGGACCAGAGTTCAGTTCTTCGGTCCAGAGTTTGTTTGAGCATTCACTCCAGCAAAAACCAAACAAACTATCTGACAAAACGCACCAGAGTTCGTTCAATCATTCATTCAGCCAGTGTCAAGAAAACTGCCTGGCCTGCAGGGAACATGTTTCTTGGAGTATCACATTAGGCTGGCCATTTCCACGTCGTTGCTCTTCAACTATTCTTTTGAATTTGTTTTTGTTGTAGTATATCTAAATATTTGTCCACATCTCTTAGCAACTTCAGTCATTAAATAAAAAAATCATCCCAACTCATTTGTCTTTAATTGGAGTCGCCTTCATAATAGGGGTATTTTTATATTAAATTCAGTGGCCTGTGATCAATGTGAGAGATATCACATGCCTAGTTAAAATAATCATTTACATCAACTAACAAATAACAATTTTTTACTGAGCTCTTTTCTCCTGAATCCAAAAATATTTTCATACTGCTGATTTATTCCAGTAAATATCTGGTTATCTGCCTGGCCTTGAAATTGTGACAGAGATGTGGCAATTAAATTTCAAAATAAAGGCACATCTTAAAGATGATATGTATCAATGTTTACCTTTTGCATGGATGATATTGGATCATGGATTATTTAATCAATATGTTGTTCCAGATTGATCATAACATACTAACTCTTACTTTGCCTTTTTTGTTGAAATGTTGGAATTGGATAAATTGGATATAACTGTGTATAATGAGCAATTGTGAGCTGCACAGCCTCATGAAACTTTGAAACAATAAACTAGAGACCTAGAGCATTAAGAAGATGTATGGCTATAATTTAAGGTGGTGAGTTTCTCAGCAGTTTACATGCAATTCTTAGGGAAATCTCCAAAACATTTTTCAAACCAAATGAGAGCATGTTTTCTATGGTTTTCCTCAAGGTCTTGCTGTCTAAATGCGGTATTTTGATGGGATTTTTGACAATTTTTATTGAGTAAGAAAATATGGTTAAATTCATCACCAAATATATGCAACAAATGATATCCTGCAGTAGCTTAAGACACAACTGAGCTTAGGAATTGACTTCATATGCTTCCATAAAAATGTTTTACATACAAATTTTGAATAGGCGCCAAACCAAAACACTGTTGTTGCAGATTTAAGACTAGGAAAACTAGACACAGCGCTGAGCCATATCTCAAATTAATCTTCAAGTTCAAGTTTTTAGATGATGTTCACCACTTCTTCGTGGCATCTACTGTTGACCTACTATCTCCCCCTAAATATCCCCCGCTTAACAAGACAAAAATGGCGATCTGTGTGTCTCAGAGGAAAGCCTTGCCTTCTACACCCACACGCAATAACAACAAGACTACAACTGTGCACCCTATAGTATTATTTAATTCCAACAATCTAAACTAAAGTTTGTTTTCAGGCAAAGACACAACATGAAAGTAAATTAGCCCACAAACATTCAAGCCCTTAAAGAAGTGAAGAGAGTGGACCAATCGAGCCGACTGAACAACATCCACCTACAGATTCTCTGAATTCAGGTCACTGGATCTCTAAAGAATAGCACGGCAAACATCAACACACACTGTATAAAAGAACCATTAAATGTACTCTCCCATCACCAGAGAGAGGTGTATGTGAAAGGTAGGCCTAATGGCTATTGATTCGTCACCTCTTCTCTGCTCTGCTCTGCAGGGATTCCTGAGTTTTCTGCTTTCTGTTTCCTGAGCAAGAACTTTTGTCACCTTCAGTTAAAAGGCGGGCGAAGCTGACAACAAAAGGCTGTTTGTGCAAGTGAAAAAGGAATGTGTAGGTTTATGTGTCTGTGATGACAGTGTGTCAATACTTGTATGAGTGAGTGGGAGTGATTGAATGTGTAAATGCATGTTGGAGGTCAGTGTATCACTGCTGACATCTAGTGGTGGAGGCTCAAACTGCAGACTCTGCAGCTGGTAAAGGTGAGGGACATTTAAGATACATATATTAACTAGGACTGCGCGCAGTACTGAACGGGCCCTCGCAGTACACGCGTGTCGGGGCATGCTGCCGTCGGGGTGTGTGCGTTACAGGGGCCAGTCTATACCACCCCTATGAATTTCATTGCCTTAAGACTTATGGTCTGGGCACAGTGGCATTCATTAAATTAAACTGCCGCCAGAGCGCCACCTAGGGGCCAATCAATAATATCTTCAAGGGTTATCCTCAGGAGGGCATTGACAATAAGTATACTAAGTTTGGTGTTAATCCGACCAACCACTGTGCTCGGGGTAGGTGTAAAACATAATACTTGCTGTAGCCAGCAGGGGGCGCTATGACTGTGTGTCAATATTGACACGTGGGTTTGTTCAGGGCTGGACCCTAATCACGTGTGTGAAATTTGGGACAGATTGGACAATGTATGGTCAAGTTACACAGTCTCGTGTGTTATGGCGAGACGCCATATTTTGCCGCCATGCCACGCCCACACAGTGTGACCGTCGGTAAAGATTTATACAACTTTTGATCCCAAAGGCCTTGTGATGGTACTGACCAAGTTTGAAGTCAATTGGATAAAATCTGTAGGAGGAGTTCATTAAAGTATGCGACCTGGAAATGGCTAAAAATGATGACAAGTGCGATAGGCAATCCAAGATGGCGGATTTCCTGTTGGGTTTGAGGCATGTGTCCAAGAGGCTTTTTGGTGCGTCTCCACATGAAGCACGTGTGTACCAAATTTCGTGTCTCTACGTGAAACCTACTGCTGGGGCTAGGCATAAAAGTTGTTACTTCCTGTTGCCAGCGGGGGGCGCTATGACTGTGTGTCAATATTGAAATGTGGGTGTGTTCCGGGCTGGACCCTAATCACGTGTGTGAAATTTGGGACAGATTGGACAATGTATGGTCAAGTTATACAGGCTCGTGGGTTATGGCGAAACGCCATATTTTGCCGCCATGCCACGCCCACATAGTGTGACAGGCGGTTAAGATTTATACAACTTTTGAACCTGAAGCCCTTGTGATGGTACTTACCAAGTTTGAAGTCCCTGGTGTGAAATCTGTTGGAGGAGTTATGTAAAGTATGCAAGGTGGTCATGTAATGAAAGGGGGCGTGGATAAAGCATAAGGGGCGGGGCTTTATGAAATATTGTTATGTAGAAGTGTTAAGGGCTGGACTCTGATGAAGCATGAGAAGTTTGGACTAGATCAGACAAAGTATGTGGAAGTTATAACGATCTCGTGTTTTATGGCGAGATGCCATATTTTGCCGCCATGCCACGCCCACACAGTGTGACCGTCGGTAAAGATTTATACAACTTTTGATCCCAAAGGCCTTGTGATGCTACTGACCAAGTTTGAAGAGAATTGGATGAAATCTGTAGGAGGAGTTCGTTAAAGTATGCGGCATGGAAATGGGCCAAAACAGCAGGAAACGCCATTTTCGATCCAAGATGGCCGACTTCCTGTACATTTTAGGGTATGGGTTCTTGAGACTTTTTGGTGCGTCTTGCCATGATACACGTATGTACCAAATTTCGTGTCTTTACGACATTCCTGTGCGAGGGGCTGAATTTTCTTGACTTTCAAGGGGGCGCTGTTGAGTCATTTTGCCACGCCCATTCCCGGGACCACTAGAATATGTAAATTTCAGTGGAGATTTATGTATATTCCAAAAATGGTGAGTTTTTGAATATGATAAAGCCCCCAAAAAGGCGATTTACTTTTAGGAAGAAAAAAAATAATAATAGACGGACCAATTTCAATAGGGTCCTCGCACCGTTAGTGCTCGGTCCCTAACTAGGACTGCGCGCAGTACTGAACGGGCCCTCGCAGAGTGAAGCCGTCGGGGGAGGTGCCGTCGGGGGAGGGCACGTCGGACGCGGCGCTGTTGGCTCAGTCCCTATGTGTACCAAATTGCATGTCTCCTACCACTGTGCTCGGGGTTGGTGCATAACATGTGACTTCCTGTAGCCAGCAGGGGGCGCTATGACTGTGTGTCAATATTGACACGTGGGTGTGTTCCGGGCTGGACCCTAATCACGTGTGTGAAATTTGGGACAGAATGGACAATGTATGGTCAAGTTATAAAAATTTCGTGTTTTATGGCGAGACGCCATATTTTGCCGCCATGCCACGCCCACATAGTGTGACCCTCAGTAAAGATTTATACAACTTTTGATCCCAAAGTCCTTGTGATGGTACTGACCAAGTTTGAAGAGAATTGAATGAAATCTGTAGGAGGAGTTCGTTAAAGTATGCGACCTGGAAATGGCCAAAAACGTTGACAAGTGCGATATTCAATCCAAGATGGCCGACTTCCTGTACGTTTGAGGGTATGGGTCCAAGAGGCTTTTTGGTGCGTCTCCACATGAAGCACGTGTGTACCAAATTTCGTGTGTCTATGTGAAACCTACTGCTGGGGCTACGTGAAAAACATGTTACTTGCTGTTGCCTGCAGGGGGCGCTATGACTGTGTGTCAATATTGACATGTGGATGTGTTTATGGCTGGACCCTTATCACGTGTGTGAAATTTGGGACGGATTGGACAATGTATGGTCAAGTTATGCAGTCTGGTGTTAGATTGCGAGACGCCATATTTTGCCGCCATGCCACGCCCACGTAGTGTGACAGGCGGTAAAGATTTATACAACGTTTGATCCCAAAGCCCTTGTGATTGTACTGACCAAGTTTGAAGTCAATGGGGTGAAATCTGTCGGAGGAGTTATGTAAAGTATGCAACGTGGTCATTTTATGAAAAGGGGCATGGATAAAGCATAAGGGGCGGGGCTTTTTGAAATATTGTTCTTTAGAAGTGTTAAGGGCTGGACTCTGATGAAGCATGAGAAGTTTGGAGCAGATGGGACAAAGAATGGGAAAGTTATAACAATCTCGTGTTTTATGGCGAGACGCCATATTTTGCCGCCATGCCACGCCGACATAGTGTGACAGGCGGTAAAGATTTATACAACTTTTGATCCCAAAGGCCTTGTGATGCTGCTGACCAAGTTTGAAGTCAATGGGGTTAAATCTGTAGGAGGAGTTCGTTAAAGTATGCGGCGTGGAAATGGGGAAAATTCCATATTCGATCCAAGATGGCCGACTTCCTGTACGTTTTAGGATATGGCTTCCACTGACTTTTTGGTGCGTCTTGCCATGATACACGTATGTACCAAATTTCGTGTGTCTACGACAAACCAGTGTGAGGATATGAAATTTAGGGGGCGCTAGTGAGTCATTTTGCCACGCCCATTCTCGCAAATACTAGAATACGTAAATTTCACGGGAGATCAAGTTATATTCCAAAAATGGTGAGTTTTGGGATATGTTAAAGGCCCCAAAAAGGCGATTCATTTGGACTAAAAATAATAATAATTCCTTCAATTTCAATAGGGTCCTCGCACCGTTAGTGCTCGGTCCCTAATTACTAAATAAATGAAGTGGTGTAAAGTACAATAATCCCCTCAGAAATGTACTGAGGAGGAAGAATAAAATATAATAGCATTTATAGCATTTCTGGATAATTTCGAACGTATTTTCCAGCATTTTTGTTTTATCTACAGTGATTTTTACTTGAGGTGAGTGCATGGGCCACAAATACCGTCATAACTAAGTCAAATCTGAACACACAGATATGAAACACACATTGTTAGATTCAGTGAGTGATGACTTACACTTACCCTAAACTCTCGTGTCCATTGCAAATAAAGTCCAGTTATCCGCTTACAAGTAGTAGAAAAAAAGACGCTCCTTGTAACGGCAGATTTCGCCGAAAATCATCGCGTTTTTAAGTTAAGCTCAGTATCAAAGTAATATAGTGACAATTGTCCGTACATTAATGGGTGTATTACTAACAGTAACCATGAATAGAGAATTCGGCATACTTTTGATGGTGCCAACTTGCCAAAATATAACCAAATTAGGCTAAACCAAAAAAAAGGCTGAAGTTGTAGCCCACAGCTAAATGAGAAATTGCCCTCATGGCAACATTCTACTTCCTGTTTACATCTCCCTAAATCCCCAAATTAAGAAGCTAGGGATGCAGGAATTGGCAGTGTTTGCATGTACAAAACAACACCAATATTGTAAATATTCAAACTTAAATTACATTGCAAAGTATTTGACAAAGTGCTGTGGTGACCTAGGAATCTTAAAAGATAATGTTATATGTTTGCACCCTCCAATTTCAAAGCATATTAACATTTCTGGTGACATAAAAGTAAATAATGTAATCAGAATTCCATCTTTGAACATGCAAACATCAGTCGTCTGCAAAGAGGCTACACATAACCCTGTTTGGCATCAAATAAATTGGGGGGCTAGGCATTAATTAACCAATGAAGACCAGAAGTCTGGATATATTGAGTTAAAGTGTGCATTTTGCAAAGATATGTATCTGATATTGTTTCTAGTTCTGACACAAGGCCCCTAGAGCCAGCCAGTGAACTTTCACTGACACTATAGTAGCTGATTTCATTGTCACAACAGGAATGATTGCTGTGACATTTGGGACATTTTTCTTCTCCAAGTACAGTATAGAGCTGACACCATGTTTAAATATATAGGTAGGAGCTTTTTGGTGTGAAAAGGTCGGCCAATAGAATGCATTTTATGACTCAAAATACTACTGTGACTATTGAATATTTTGACATTTAGAGAAGATGATATGTATTAGTAATTTCAATCTGCATGGATGATATTGGATTGTGGATTATTTAATCAATATGTTGATCCAGATTGATTGACCAAATCACAGCATGTTTTTTTCTATGGTGTTCCTCAAGGTCTTGCTGTCTAAATGTGGTATTTTGAAGGGATTTTTGCCCTTTTTTATGAATAATCGAGTAAGAAAAAATGGTAAAATTCATCACCAAATATATGTAACAAATTAATTTGAGACCAAAACACTATTGTTGCAGATTTATGACTATTAAAACTAGAAAAGGCTGGCCAATAGAATGCATTTAAAGACTCAAAATGCTACTGTGACTATTAAATATTTTGATATTTAGAGAAGTCTTGTAGATGTTTTTTGCATGTATAAAATCCTAGATTTGTGGCATAAATTCATGTTTCGCTGAAATAAGTCAACATCATTTTACTTTTACCTAATCTTTCCACAAACAAATAATGGCACAGACGTTGTACGGTGGTTACGCCCCCTGTGGGAGTGCATTGGTAATAACTTTATTGCAAAAATACAGGTTCCCTCTTTCCCCGAGCAACACCACCCCAGAACTGACACACACAGTCTACACACACCCACATACAATAAACCATCTGCAGCGGTTCACTCTTCAGTCTCCGAACCTCTCCTGTCTCTGGCCATCGCATCATTCACACACTTTCATCCTTTGAGTTTACATTCATTCGCTCTCCTTTTTGCTCTCTCCCTTTCTTGTTGCTCTCTTTTTGCATTCCATTGGTTGAAACATAGTTTAAGTTAGATGCAGAACAACAAAGTTCACCAGCAGCATTAAACGTGAGGTCTCCTCCACCTCTCCGTGTCTCTGCCAGAGTCCATGAGAGCGCCCGTGGGTGGGTGTGTCTGCCTCCTGACTGTCTCTGATACAGGATCATGAGGGAAGGTTGATTTGCATAGCGGACTCATGCGCTACAATTGGCTACATTCTCCCACATCCAGAACCCAAAGAAAGAAAAACAAACGAAATGAACAAAAAAACAACAACAGAATCTAAATGAAAATAAAAACAGCAATATTAAATACGCTCTCTGAGTTAAGTGCCAACCTTTGGTTTAGTTACAACGATCAATCAGTAAATTCTTGAAGAACTTTACAATGGCCAGTTGTTGTATAAGGACTTTGTTATTTTTATATAATATTTAATAGAATAAAGCATATAATAAATGTACTCTACACATGTCTCCTCAGTAAAGGGGGTGAATTAACTGTTCATTACTGTATAATAACTGTTCATACAACTGAGGAATGGTTGACATCTCTGAAGAAGATAGCTCACTGGCTGAAAATATACCTCTAATACATATATATCATATAAAGCATATTCATATTAGACATGTCACTGTCTCAGGCTGAAGATGAGCATTTTCTATTCACATCTATCTGAGGTCTCAAAACCAGTTTCAGTGGGAGGGAGAAATTATAAAGAAAGTGTGATTTCTTGCCACTGAAGTTCACCTGAGGCCTTTAAGTAAAACTAATTCTCATTCAAATAGCCTTCCGAAAGTGCACTTCTGCCGTGTAACCTTGTAAAGCGCACTTGAGTCAATCCCTTTTTTTCGACTGATAAAGCCTACGAGAAGGGTTTCCTAACCTACATACACATCGCTTTCCGTCTCCACTTTCTTCCTCTGTTGGCCTATTTCTGGTGCTACTGTTTGGAAGAAAAGAAAGCAAGCGCGAACAAAAGACAGCAAGAAAGAAGGAAAGGAAGAAAGATTGAAAGAAAGAAAGGAACAAGGAAAGAAGCAGAGAAAAAGGAAGCGCTTTTCTTGTTTAATCTCCCGGTAGAAACGGGAGAGCTGTCATTAGGTCGGCGAGCGGTTTGGGGGCGGAAACTCCAGCTAGACACTTGTGAAGTGCACTCCACTCCTATTTGAAATGCAGACATGAGGAAGTACCACTTTAAGTTTATCAATATTCGTTAATTATCATTATCAACATTCCATAAGGTCTTATTAATTAACATACAGGTTTCATACATGAGTTTTTCTGTACATGACTTTTAGTTATTAGTGAGTTCGGTCTCGGGCGGGTTTACTGTGCGCGCACACAGGAAGAAAAAAAAACAAAACAAAAAAAGAAAGAGAGAAAAAATATGGCTGTCCATCTGAAACAGACCCAGTTCGGCTATGTGTGCGTCCAACAGGAAATGCCCGTGAAGAAAGAGGAAGAGGCGTGGCTACTTGGTTAAGAGTCTCCCCCTGAGCTGAGGGTCCTGCAGGATGAGCTCAGGTCCCAGTCAGTCCCGGCCAGTGAGCGACCAAGCCAACCACACCACTGAAAGCGGCATGCTCGCCAGGCTGACTGCACAGGAAAAACCCTCCGAAAAAACCCAGGGGGGAGACGAGAAACAACAGTCCCGGGAAGTAGGGGGGAAGGTTGAGGTTGTAGTTGGGGGTCAGAGTGACTGCATAGACAGAATAGTAGGTCAAAAGAGGGAGGGAGGGAGGGAGGGAGGGAGGGGAGGCGAGGAGAGGCTAAGCGGGGTGCTGCAGGCGCTGAGGGAGGCTCTACGTCAGTGCAGATGTGCATGTGTGCGTGCATGTGTTTGCGTGTGCATGTTGTTGTTTGAGGGAGAAGGAGGAGGAACAGGAGAGGAGTTGAGTTTGATCCTCCTGAGCCAATTCCAGGTCCGTCAAGGCGAGGACCTCCCGGCACTTCTGCCCCACATGGACGCGGTGGACGCTGTGAGACATTAGTGAAGCAGAGCAGGACTCTGGTCAGAGGACAGCTTGACTCCCGTCAGACACAGCCAGAAGCTCCCTGAACCGCCCGACAGCTCCTGAGACAGACGACAAACAGGTCAGATCAGCGTCGCGTCAACGTCAAGCCGCTCTGACAGAAGTTAAAGCGTTAAACTGTGAAAATAGATGGAAGAGGTGAACTGCTCATTCACATAGAGGTCAGTTTGATCTAGACACAAATTTTCAGAGATGTGTTTTTAAAATTTGACATTTAAAGAGCACCGAATTTGCTATTTTCTAGCCAGAGTTTCTGATGTGCAGAAGGTCAAAACACAAACTGACTGATATCAGTACTCGCTAAACTAAAAACATTCAGTTCTGCAGCCGTACGTCATTAAGCCAATGGGCTGAGAATTATGTTGGATAAAGCTACAGTTTGCAAACTGAAAGTTGTAATAACAATTATAAAACACGCAGAAATACAAGAGTATTAATTGGAGCAAAACTATCTTATTGTAGTGTACAAACCTTGCTAGCATGAATTACTAGGTTTAATTTTATCCAAAACTTATTTAAACACAAAACACATTTAAATATGAAGATTACTGTGAAAACTAACCTCATGCCTCTTCGGGGGCTAAAACATAAAACATTGAATTCCTTGACGTTATCTTTACAGTATTATCGCACTTGAGTTTAACGATCGACAGGATCAAGTCTCTTTTTGTCCTTTCAAAATAAAAGCATCCGTTATCAAAATAGGCTTTTGCATAGTACTAGCCAATATCTTTTATTTTACCCATGTGTGCATAACGAATTCTCAATTAATATAAATAAATATAAATATAAATAACCAAACAATTAATTGATTGTTAACGTTATAGATGTTCGAGTTGGCAGGTTTCTTCCAAACGCCCATCCCTACTCACTAGATAAATCATAGCATAAATAAATAAATCCTGCACACTTGTCCTTTAAATCACCCCAAAGTAGAACATTTTGTCCCACACACTTTCACAACATAAAATATAACTTGAATATAAACTCTTCAAGCACAACATGCTGTTTGTTTTTCAACGCTGCACCATTTCTTCTGAATTAATTAATTTTCCCTATCTTGTACATCCTTTACAGACACCTCTGTCCTCTAATTTAATGTAAAGTTATGTTAATTAGTAAGGTGATATGACAGCACACCTCTTCCAGAACACGACTGCAACTCAAAATATACACGGTAGCTCATAAAGTTGGAATATATTTTTTTTTTACCTCTTTCCATGAAATGATTCTCACAATGTGATTTATTCTTGACAGATAAAGTATAAATCTTCTCCAAACTTTATTTATCAATCTCTTCCAAACATGTCACAATGAAAATGAAACCACAATTCACAGAGGATTGTGTCTGAAAGCAAAATTATTGCAACTTTTGAGCGACCGTGTATATTATATAATATAGAAAATTTACTTAAGAAGTAAAAAGTAATAACCATCCAGAAAAAATATTCTGTGCAAAAATATTCTACCATCAGCATTTCAGCAAGTTTTTGTTGCACATACAGTTTGTGAATTTAATTTAAAGACACATTTAGGCTTTAAGAGCGACACATTTAAAAAATTTAACCTTTTTTACCCAATGTAAAATATGTAATATTGTTTTATACGTTTTTTATTCATTGTTATTTATATTCCTCTAGTCTAGTCTACTCTAGTCATATGGCAAATTGATGTACTGTAAAAAAGTAAATTTAAAAAAAAGATTTAAAAAATAAAATAAAATAATAATAATAATAATAATAATAATAATAATAATAAATAACAATAATAATAATAATACTATAATAATAATAATAATAATAATACATTATTTATAATTAATATTATTAATAATAATAAAGTAACCAGAAACCATTTTTAGAAGCCACACTGAGAGCGTTAACATGAATATTATTATCATTTTCTGGATATGACCTTTACATGGAACATTTATTTATTAATCTCCCTGTTAACATAATCATAACCGTATCCAGGTTTCTGAGCGTGACGTTAGTCTTATAGATTTTAATTTATCTGATTTTATCAAGCAAATTCAGCAAAGTTCAATAGCTGCTGAGCTTGAACTATGTTGAATTTGCTTTATGAAACTAAATCTATTGAAAAAGAGTCAGACTGACCGAAATAAGCCTGACTTTTTTGGTGAACTAGCTTTATGGAACGGCCCAGGATATGTTTACATGCATGGAATGAAGGCAAGACATCCGAAAACATCTGACAAATACAGACTTGACAGGTTTTAAGGGGCCAGTGTCTTCTTGCTGTTTTTAATTCTTATAATTGGTATTTGTAATATTATTTTTTCTTGGCAGCTTGCCCCACAAATGTCATGTTCAACTTCTAAGATTTTCAGTCGGTTTCATATCTATTCTGAAGGAAAAAAAGTTGATAAGAAAAGATATCAGACAACTGATATATGCAGCGATATAAAGCCAGTTGTTCAGGGCAAACTAATGGAACTTTTACTTATAATAAATATTCAACAGTTTTTCTACTGGAGAGAATAACAACGTCTTGTAGAAATATTTCAGATCGATGAGCATTAGTGTCAGCCTCGGCTCCTACAGTGAGGTGTGATTTTTGCATTCTCAAGCTGAAGAAGTGTAAAAACCTGAGCTGATGCTGCTGCTGCTTACCAGACTGTAAAAAGCCTCTAAAGAGGGAAACCTTAAAGGACACAAACAAACCAGGCACGTCTGCAGTCATTCTGGCACAGAGTAAAGCTTTTTGGAAACTTAAAATGATGATATCTGTCCTTAAATCAGCAAAATATTATAGATGGATGTATTTTTTATAGAAGATAGTTGATTTCTGCTGGAAATTCTAACTACATTTGACACATGACAGCTTTGCCAAGGGATGAAAATAACTTTTGGCTCTCCACAGTTATTACAAATTATTGCACATCCCCAGGATATAGCTGTGTGCAAATAGGGGCTTAGCCTACTTTTGTGCCAGATGAGTTTGCCAGAAAGTAAAATGTTAACCAAAATATTAACAAAATATCAAGAAAGGACTTTGCTATTCTGACCTGATTTCCCCTCTAGAAATTGCACTGAATCACGCTCATCTGGCACTTAAAGTAGCTCCAACAGGGGAAATACAGTCATGGAAAAAAATGATTAGATCACCCTTATTTTCTTCAAGTTCTTGTTCATAATGATCAAAATAATTATCAAGAAAACCATTGAAAAAATTTCTAGATATCGGCTCTTAAATTAAACTCTTATGAGCTATTTTTGTTGTTATCATTATATTTGTCCAAACAAATGCACCTTTAGTTGTACCAGGCATTAAAATGATCAAGAACTTGAAGAAAACAATGTTCTAATAATGTATTCCATGACTGTATATTCACCCTTCTCAGTGTTATTTTCCTTTAAAGATTACAAGAGTAACAGCGTATGAGCTCAGCGCAGTGTTTACCTGTGAAGCGGTGGAGGGAGGTGGTGATGAGAAGGTGTTGGTGATGAGGAGGATGGAGGTGATGATAGTGGTGGAATAGCAACAGGGACTCAGAAGAGAGGAAGTAAGCAAGGAGAGGCACTGACATCAGCCTGCTTCACCTTTGAGAGAGAAAGAGGAAAGAGAAGGAAGAGGAGCAGAGAGAGGAGGACAGGTTGGAGATCGAGAAGCGGGACAGAAGGGAGACAAACAGCAGGGGGGAGAAGAGCACAGGGAGAAGCAATGTGTATAAAGTGCCACGGCCACGGGACATCAGGCAGATGCAGTTCAACAGCACGGCCACAGGGGGGCAGCAGAGCACAGGAAGTCACACTCACAAAGCTGCGGGTTGCAGTCAGGCGGCTGCGGCGCGAGGTCACCACTGTGCCGCTCAGGCTGCGTCCGATTCGTCTCAGGTTCTCCCCGTCCTGGTCAGGCTCCAGCCCGAAACGCAGATCCCGCAACATCACTGGCTGCAGACGGAGAAAATGTCAGTCAGAAGCTGGAGAATGGATCAAACTGATGACCTGCGAGCGTGTTAGGGGACTCTGATGGAAAGATTACTGTAAAGGTTTCTCAGGTTTGTAGATTGGAAGCCCAAGGGTGAACACACACCGGAGGAATAGGCTGGCCTCAGGCCTTTTATTTGGTCACAGGTAAAGATATGCAGTGCTGGACTCACACTGCCACAGCTCACACAGGAGCCATGTCAGAATGAGCCCCAAATTCTGTAATAATTCACGTTTTCATTCTTCTCCAGAAGTTGGACTTACATGCAAACCAAATCCTATTGGCCAGTTACCTATGACACGGACAGGACAACAGCTGTTCAAACTTTTATCAACACCTAAATTGTTCATGCATGTCATTGAATATATATCCTGAAGTTTTATTGAGGTTGTTTGTGTGTGTGTGTGTGTGTGTGTGTGTGTGTGTGTGTGTGTGTGTGTGTGTGTGTGTGTGTGTGTGTGTGTGTGTGTTGTAATTACAGGCGTGTCTATGAGCTACAAAGCCTAAACAAGATTGCAGATTGTAGGAATGCTCTGTCTCAGGTCTGTCTGTGAGAAAGACAGCTACAATGGAGAAAAACACATTTGTTATCTGCCTTCTTATAATTATTCAAATATAACGCTACCTAGATGTTACCTTGTTGAGGTAGGTGGGGGTGCTGGTGCAGTCCGCCCCGTACACACTCCTCTCCATGTCTGCGTTAGGGGTCTTGGAGCGAGCCTGTCCTCCCATCCTGGATATGAGCCTCTCTGATGGGCTGCAGCCTGAAACACACACAGGCAGAGCTGGAGGTCAGAACACAAACATTGTTGCATTGGGAGGAACAGCATTTTGTTTTCTTATGTATGCAGTTTCAGCATGAATTCTGTCCCAGGCCTTTACAGAACTAATATATCACACTTTATTAAATAAACTGCTTTATGGTTGCACCATTTCAGCAAATCAGAAAGTCTCTGTGTCTTTTTGCATCAATTTATAAACATTTTACTGGAATACATCCATGGAAACTTTGAATTTTTGGCGAGAACTTAAAAAGAAAAATTCTGTGATTTAGGAAAGTAATGTGACAGCAAACCAAAAGGCATCTTAAAGGACAGGGATGTAAGGATTATTTTTATCAATAATTTATGTGTTGATTATTTTGTTTGATTAACTGATTAATTGTTCGGTCACAAAAGTTCAAGATAATGTCTTTAGCTTGTGTTGTCAGTCCAAAGCCCAATGAAAATCAGGGAAAAAAACAGCATTTTCAGCTGATTGTCTAAACGATAAGTCGACTAATCGTTGCAGTTTTACCGACATAGAACAATATTTTAATGCAGCAAAACCTCATTGAAAAGTTTCCAGATTCAGCTGCAGCAATCTGTCTGCAGAAATACTCTGCTGCTGCCAATCTACTTCCTAACTGAACAAAGAAACTCATTGCACCATCAGTCCATTAAAAAATCAGTTTTAAAGTATAATGACTAAAGTGTAACTTAAGTCTCACTTTTACAGTTCAGACACACAAAATACTAAAAACCTGCTGAGAATGATTCTGTATCTTACTGTGGAGCTGGGAAACAGTCAAAGATTTAAGCTTGTTTTCAGTTTAAACACAACATTTAAATACAACATATGTGTGTCTGTACATATATAGTCTTGTCTCTAGCAGGAATCAAACTCAAAATCGTATATACCGAACATTAATTTCTGTTTTGAGAATCAACAGAAAACTTAACTAGACAGTACCATATGACTGTAACTTACATTTGTTCCCATTATCTTTATTATCTGTTTCTTGTTTTGTTAGTTTTGTCATTAACCTCATAAAATAAACCAAAATTGGAGAAAATGCAGATCATAAAGTTTCAAGGCAACATCTATAAATTGGTTGTTTAATTCAAAATGTATTCCAGAATCAAAAGATATTCTCTATTGTTGAAAGTGCAAGGTAATGCTTGATAAAAGTTTGATCTTTTAGGGATTCATATTTTAATTTTACACCTAAATTGTTCATGCATGTCATTGAATATATATCCTGAAGTTTTATTGAGGTTGTTCGTGTGTGTGTGTGTGTGTGTGTGTGTGTGTGTGTGTGTGTGTGTGTGTTTGTGTGTGTTTGTACCTGTCCTCCCAGCCAGCAGACTGGCCTGGTAAAGGGAGTCGAGCTCAGACAGCTCAGCCTCTTCGCGGTCACAGCTGGGATCACTGTGTTGCCCTGGGGCATGCTGGGAGCTGTAGTGCCCTGGAGAGGACTGGCAACTGTAGCTGTAGTGCTGACTGCTGGTCGCCGGCCTGATTGGGACACATCGGTCTGGCGGTGTGTCGTACGGCGTCACCACGGCGTCGGGGCGGTCCAAACTCCAGGAGGACCAATGACGCGTGCCGCTGTCGGCGGCGGCTTCGTGCCTTGGCCAATGCTGGGCGGCGCTGGCGGGGGAATGGGGCTGGGGGGGCTGCCAAAGAGGCGTGAGAGGTTTCCTTTGCCCGGAGGCTTCCAGAGGGGAAGAAGGAGGAGGAGAGGAGGGCGGAGGGGGAGGGTGTGTGTGCGTGGGTTCAAGGTGTGTGGAGTGTGCGGTGTGTGTGGTGTGTGTATCCCAGAGACGCAGAGGAAGCGAGGGCAGAGAGATGGCTAAGTGCTTCCCCAGGGGTCTGACACTCACCCCCCCTGCCTGCAGCAACTCACACAGCCTCACCCCCGTCCCCTCCCTTCCATCCTCGCCGTCGTCCCCTCTCCTCCCCACGCATCCACCCGCCTCCTCCCCCCCTTGACTGGAAGGGGCGCAAGGGTGAGGGATGCTGAGGGTGAGCGGGGGTCGAGGGGGAGCGGGCCTGTAGGGTGGAGGAGGGGGCGGGTCCGGGCCCAGGGCAGCGTCCTGGTTGGGCGTCGCCTGGTCCTCTTCCTCCTCCTGATTGGGCGTCAGCAGTACTTGGACCGGGCCAGGCTGTTCACTGGAGGACACAAGAGAGGGAGAGTGTCAGTCAGCAGGAAAAAAAGCCCCGAAAAAACAGAGCTGCTCTGACGTCAGGTGAGTTACTGCATAGAGGGAAGGTCACAACAGCACACCAGGATAAACAAGCAAAAAACAGACACACACGCGTACAAACACACACACACACACACTTTCTCACAGAGCAAACAGCTACAAACACACAATGATGCAGCCTTGTGCAAGCACCGCTTCGTGTATGGGATTCACAGCCATGCTGTTTATGAGTCAGGCACAAGCTCAGCTCCACCGGCTGACAGATCGCTGCAGATTCACCAAACTTAACTCTCTGATCCGAACACATCCAAACACTTGAAGACTTTAATCTGATTATCAAAACAGCAATCTACTCTCTGCTGCGCTGATGCAATATATCAACACTGAAAATAAATGTGGCTTCTACAGTCTGGAGTAATTCGGTCTCGGCGGGCCGCTATATTACTTTATTGATTTACATACATTGATATGTGGAGGATATGATATATGTTGAACATTAGTGGATACGCTTTGCAGAGATTCTGTACTCTAGCAGTGTGTGTGTGTGTGTGTGTAGTGAGCTAGTGTGTGTGTTAGTATGTGTGAACAGCAAGTCTGTAAATTTGTGCGTCTATTTTTAAAGACAGTGTGCGCAAACCTGTCTGTGTCTACGCCAGCGCCAGCCCCCATCCCCCACATTAACTCTACCGTCTCTTTTCAGCCTTAGTAATTACCCAGCAGGCTTTGCAGCAGCAAGCTATAAATCAGAGGCTTGTGTTGATCAATAGAGGAGAGGAGGAAGGTAATAAAAGAGGCTGAGCACTGAGCTTTACCTCCTCCTCCTCCTTCCCTTCATCCTGCTGTTAACAGTTTGGATGGAAAATTTATTCGTTTTGAAGAAATGTTGCTGCAGTTTAAGCTGACTTCTAATAAAAAAAGAGACTTAAACTAAAGTTAACATGAGTAACTCTGCAAATCCAATCATTGTCTTTACCTTTTGAAATTAATTCAGCTGCTTCAAAGTGAGACACCCTACAGGATCTAATGGGAGATTTTAAGGGCCACTTTTAAAACATGTTCTAGCTTGACAACTACAAATGAGTTTAAAGTGAGATAATCAGTTAACAGAGGAGACTGGGAAAATAGTTTTATTCTAAAGAAAAGTTTTTGTATAGTTGTATCATGTCTCTCTGTGTTTTTTGTAGTAGAAATGTATTTGTTATGTATTTATTCAATTTAATCTTATTTTTTAATATTTTATGTGACATTGTCCTTCAAGATTTCATTAAATACTAGTAGCTTTAACAAACTGAAATTAAAAAAGGTATGTCATACCTTTTTTGAACTGCAATATAAAGAAAAAAGTCCTACACACACAAAATAGGATCTTTTTTTTCTCTTTTTCCCACTTTAGCCATCTGCACACAGTGATAGATCAGAAAATGTCCCTGAACAAACAAACCAACACATAATGTCAATAATAATGTATATTATATTATATTATATTACATTACTAGTGTTATTAAATGTTTTCTCTACCTTATAAGCTTATATATTATTTATGCCGTTATTATTGCTTTTAGTGTTTTTTTCTCTAATGTTGCTTTACTTTACCATAAGTTTCCCCTGTATAAAAAAAGAATAAATACAATACTGCAAGAACAATAACAATAACGTAACTGTAAAAAACTGTGGATTTTAAAATTTTCAAAAATTGTGAAATTGTAGATTTCAATTTTTTCTTTTTTTTAGCTTCTGTACTTTTGATGCTATTATAATGGAGTTTGTATTGTTTTTAACACGTGGTATTTAGAAACTTTATGTATTTCCTTTTTCAAGTATTCATTTGAACAATTAATTAATAATTTGGTCAATAAAATGGCAGAAAGTAGTGATAAAAAACACACATTATACAGTTGGTATTTTTAAATTACTTGTTTTGTTAAAAAAAAAAAAGAATAAATAAATAAAAACAGATATTCAGTTTCTATAAAAACCATTGCCTGCAAGTCAAATTATTATTTAATTATATTATATGTGAATAGTTCTTTATTTTTTTATTCCATTGCTACTTTTTTAGATGCCTATTTATTTAATTTAATCCTTATTTATTAATATTTAATAGCACTTTGATCCATGTATTTTCTTTGCAGAGTATTTGTTCCATTAATTGACTAATAATTTGGTCAATAAAATGGTAGAAAATAGTGAAAAATACCTGTCACATTATACAGTTCATATTTTTTTTAAAAACAGATATTCAGTTGACTAAAATCCATTGCAAGTTAAATTATTATTTAATTATATTATATGTGAATACATCTTAGTTTTTATTACATTACTACTCTTATTAGATGCATATTTATTGCATTTAACTTTAATTGCATTACTTTGATCCATGTATTTTCTTTGCAGGATATTTGTTCCATTAATTGATCAATAATTTGGTCTTTAGATTGTGACAAATACCTGTCACAGTATTCAGAGTTGACATGTTTAAACTGTTTGTTATGTCAGATCAAATGTCCAAAAGAGTTGACTGAAATCTATGCAATACCTGGCCCTGTTATACTCGCCTGTAAGTCTAATTAGGATTATATGACTGTATCAAATATGATGAACTCTTTATCTCTGACTCTAGGTGAGCAGCCTCACTCTTTTTAAATATTAAATGTGACACTTTTTGAAGCTGTCTTTCCCCTCCTCACACAGCCGTACTAACACATCTGACTTACTGTAACACAAACACAGCAGCAAAGAGCAAAAAAAAAAAAAACACAGCACAGCACAGAAGAGGATCTGTGACTACAATCGCACGGCAGCACACAGGACAGAAACACAGTGACGGACTGCAGCTTTACGATGCACATAGGGACAGATCAGCGGCACACAAAGAGCAGAGGGAAGCCTTGGCAGCACACGGCTACAAAGAGCAGCACAACAACAATGCAGGGGAGCGGTGAAGCACGGAAAAGCAGAGAGAAACTCTGTCTCTCTTTATATTCTCGATGGCAACACAGAGCCCAGCAAAGCAGGTTTTTACTGCACTGCAACAAACACACAAACACAAAGGGGATAAGAAGTTACTGGATATAGTCAAGTGTGTGTGCTTGGGAACACACACACATTCAGACACACATACACACATACAGCAGGATGTGAGAGTGCAGTGCTTGGAGGGAGGGTTCTGGGATTTTGTGCAGCCAGAGCTGAAGACACACACATGAGGGTGTTGAGGTGTTTTTGGACAGCCAGCACCCAGAGGACACACACAGAGGAGTCCTGAGGTGGGTTCGGGGACAGCTTGAGCTGCGGACACACACGAAGTGAGGGAGGGAGGAGGGGAGGAAGGGGGGTCTGAGGTGGTTTTGAGACAGGCACCGCTGCGGAAACATAGAGGGGGACAGTGGTGGTACCTGCGAGGCCCCTGTGGGCGGGCGCTTCCTGTCTCCCGTTCCATTTGTTCCTGTTCCTGCCTGCGTTTGATTGGGCCCCCAGTGCTCCTCATGCACGCAGCTACAGCCAATCCGCTATGAGCGTTAGCCTCATGCAGGGGTCTGAGCACAGCTGAGGATGTTAACAACAGAGCGGGAGATAAAAAAGGAGAAAAGACAGGAAGATATAACGACAGAGTGTCAGAGAAAAGAAGAGCAAACAGAAAAGGAAAGAAAACAACAAAGAAGAATATCAGAAAGTAACGGGTGAGACTAAAGGAGACAGAGAAAATAGAAGCAGAGCAGAAGGAGTGGTTATGAGGGGGCCGGCATGCATTACGCTCCTCCACTGTAAGTCAATGTGTGTGTATTATAAACATGTATAGAGTTGCAAAGTGGGTGCATTTATTTCCTACTCTGTCAATATAAGGTTGGATAACTTATTTGGATTAATTAAATTCTACATAGAAAATATTAGCCGGATAACTGAATTATGACTCCCATTTCACTAAGAAACAAGCAATCTCAGAGCCTAAAATTAGCATAAAAAGGGCGACCTTCAATTAAAATTCTGCTTTACAAAGCCTGAAACTTACATCCTAGATTCTGGGTCAGTTCTGAATTAAGTAACTGTAGTGCAATATTTTATTCCTATATACAACAAAAGAGCAGTCTAAATCAGCTGCATATTTTTCATTGCTATACCTGCCAGGGCTCATGGTTATTGTGTTTTACCTCACCAAATTGATGGTAGAAAAAAATAGATTATGTTAGTTTTGAAAGATGAAATAGGTGATTTATGGTCTTCCAAATTAAAAGTTATATCCATATCCATAAGGAACAGAACTCTGGATGTCAAGTGACTAGATTTTTGGTTACACGGCATGTCTGCAGTAAAGTTTGAGCAAAAATGAGTGGTGTCACTGTCACTGTGCACTTTAATTACAAGGACATTGGCTACTACATAGCAAAATTTTATAGATTAAACATTACTGCACCCGAGTATTGAAAGAGCCTGAAGGGACAACTCTTCAGACCTGCAGTATCCAGACATCGACAGCTACCTGATCAACTTTCCCTCATCCTTTTCTGGTGAGTGTTTGAAAGCGTATAAGAGTAAGAATGAACGAAATCTGGATTTGTGATGCATATTTAGCTTTGGAGTCTACCGGCTCAAAAAGTGCTTTGTCGTCACTTGTGCTAACTTGTATGTAGCGTAAGTCTGCAACATTATCTTTGTTTTGATTTCAACTTTGCAGAAATGTAAATTGCATGATGTCAATTACCGGTGCTCTTATCAAGTAAGGACATAACGTAGTAAGTAATGCACCAATTCTCAGTCTAATTCACTCAAGTGTTTTGCAGGTAAAGCCATATTGGTCTGGTATGAGCAGTAGCTTATGGTGGCTAATGCTAGCAAACTTAATATTGCTATATAACAAACACCACTGAGTCCGTTATACTTGTGCTGCTGTAATGTTTCAGTAAGCTGTGACATTATTGTGAGAAATATCAGGACTTTATAGCGGGCGAAAACACTTCCACACCCAGCTTCTCTTCCCACTTCGCAACTCTATTGTAAATGCATCATGTATGTAAAGTTGGACTGTAGTTAGTAAGTCACATAGTCAAGATTAGATAAGTGAGGAGCAAAGTTGAGGCTACGTTCATGAAGCCACAGACACCAGACAGGGAAAAAGGATTAATTTCTTTTGGAGAGAGCTTTCTATGGTGCTTAGCCTTGTGAACGCACCCTGAATGGTGTTAGTTGGTTATAAAAAAAGATGCAGAGGAGGACAACAAAAGAGCAGCCATCACCCATTCTGGCTTGAGTTTACATACTTTTGATTGATAGAGACAGAATAAAGGAAGGTTGATGGCTGCTCTGTTGTTGTCATTGGTTGTAACATCCTCCGAAACACTGAGGCAGATTGTTTGGAGTCCGCCTGAAACCATCGATACGGATGTTGGAAAACCAAATTCTGTTACGTAATCGCACTGATAGTGATGCCATCTGTTCGCTCGCAAGTCGTCCTTTCACTTCATCAAGGTTGAGTGTACTCACAGGGGTGTGTGTCTGTGTGAGTATGTGTGTGTGTGTGTCAGGTACATGAGGCTGAACACACTTAAGCACACACAGTAGGACAGACAGGACACAACATAATAATCCCTGATATAGATTTAGTTAGCGCTGAGCTGGAGGGGAAAACCTGCACACCTGCAGTTCAGACAAGGCTCTCTCTCACACACACAGACACGTATTTTCTTAAAATAGTAACTCAAGCATAGAAAAAATATAATTTGGGGATGCAAGGACAATATATGCATGAAAACACACAAACACATACCGGAAAATGGACCACACCAGAGCTGTCTGAAGTCAAGTCTCTGGTCATTTAGGTCATGTCTTTTTGTTGTTGAACTGTTTTTGAATGTTTTTGCCTTTAAGTATAAGTAAATCAACTCACAGCAATCAAGTCCAAGTCAAGTCTCAAGTCCTGATTGTGACTTAGGGATTTAGTTGTGCAAATCCATAAAGTTGGGGGACCTGCCAGAGACGGATTAAACAAAACTAAGAGTCTACAGCCATGCTGGTGGTGTACTCTGCACAGCGGCGATTTGAGCTAAATGCTAATGTCAGCATGTTAATATGCAGTAGTTCACCAGGTTTAATAATCAACATCTTTGTTTATTGTGTTAGCATGCTAACATTTGCTCATTAGGACTGTACAGTTGAAGTGGATGGGAAAGTAATTAGTTTTGCTAGACTGGGTACCAAAGCAGTCCTCCTGCTTTGCTGCCAATATGGCGGCGTTTTGATTTGATTTGATTTCAATTTCAGAAATGCAAATTGCATGACGTCAACTACCAGAGCTCTTATCGAGTAAGGACATAACATAGTTAGTAATGCACGGGAAAGTAAGATGGGAAAGTAATTTGTTTTTTTAGCCTGGGTACCAAACAAATCTGATACACTCATGTTTTATTTGCTCAGGACAGATTTTAGGTCGACCTGGCCCAATTACAACCGTTTATCTAATATGGGGCAGGCTTGATTCAATGAGCATCTCCGGTCCAGATTTAAAAAGTCACATGTCTAACGTTTCACTGTTCTGATTGGTTGTTGGTGACGTTTTGCTTCCCTGATTGGTTGCAGGTCTGAATCCAATGTGCAGGTTCATCCAGCACAATGCACCAGGCTTACAGTCAAAAACTCTGATCAAACTGTCAAACTAGCTCAAGATTGTGTTACTGTGTCCTATTTCACACCTCAAATGTTTTCAGAAACACATTTTAGTGTCCTGTTTAGCTTCAATTTGAGAAACAGGCTGCCATATTTTTCCTGGACCGAGCACAGCCCCAACTTGCATATGGCACTCTTGTAGGTCATTGGTTGTAGGTCTATCCAGTTGTGTCCAGAGGCATTGTGGTCTGTGCCCGTCGATGATGCCCCTTGAATACTAAAACATTAACTAGGAAGTCCCAGACTTAGTTTGGCAATCCCAGTCCATAGTTCTGTAGGTAGTATTACACGTATCAGAAATAAAATTTTCTGGCCTCATGGTAGCACTATAGGAAAAGTCAGGAGATCACCAGACATAATAGGATTCATCGTTTTGGAACCATGAAAGTCTGCCAAATTATTCCAACAGAGTTGTCCATAAAGCCTACTGATAATGTGGCTGAAAAAGAGGATGCAACTCCCAAATTGTATTCCCTATTATGAGTCAAGCTACAAAAAATACAGAATCCAACCCTTCCTATAAAGCCCCTCTATAGGTTTTAAGTCCGACCCTCCATTCATGCTATATGCCTAAATTCAAACTTCATTTCAAACTCCATGCTCAGAGTTTGTTACGTAAATGTCTAGTCCCCAAGCCCAGAGCGAGATTACTCAGCTGTTGTAAATTGAGTAATTACAGCAGAAGCTCCTTCAGAGCCACAGAAGACATTACAGTCTCATTATTCTAGTAAATTGACTTTGACATGTAAAATTGGTGGAGTGCCCCTTTAAGTATGACTCGAGTCTCTTGTCTACAGCTCTGAAACAAACAATCTCACACACACACACACACACACACACACATAAAGAAACACTGTGCACACATGACTTCATGAGCAGTGGGAAACACACACAACTGTATATGAACACACAGGATACACACACACTAGGAATCTTTTTGTAAAGAAGAAACACATTGTGAATTCTCAAGAGCTCTGAACTGTGTGATTTTGAAAGGGAATCAAACTGGGAAAAGTTTGGCTCGTCAGTAAACGTCCCCCAGGAGTTTCCATGTTGGTAAAAATTAATCTGACAAGGATTTGCTCTCTGAACTCAGCTGGAACTGTCAGACACAAACACACACACTTATTCTGAAATAAAAAAAACTGATTGATGACACACACAAAAATAAATATATACAGTACGGCAACACACACTGAACCAACAGACAAATAAAGAGACAGACAGACGAACAGATGGGAATGAGGACAAAGTGGAGGTCAGACAGAACATACAAGTCACTGTGACAGCTAAACTAGACAACAGATGATAATGTGACCTTAAAGCTGCACCGGGATGGATTTTACCATAAAAATACACTTTATTAGATCATAAAACAACCTCATATTCCCCAAGTTGAAAAGCCAAAAATGTACCATGGCTTTACTTTTTGTGAGTGAATATTGAGATTGGAATGATCTAATATGAAACATACAAATTTGCACTGTGCAGCTTTAAATGCAGTTTTCTTCTTTAAAAGGTTAGTTCACACAAATCTACAACAAAACATAAATTCTCACTTACTGATTCTGGTGCTGCACCATGCATACAGCTTGCATCAGAATGCATTTCTACTAAACTAATAGTCCCTATGAACTGCTGTGAGTAACAAAAATCTAATTATCTACCCATCAATTGTGTGGAGACTGAAATCTTAAAGACGAATATCTTAAAAGTTGGGCGAATAAAATCAAAAAGTGAGAGAATACGTTTTCTGTAAGTTGGGTGAACTGACCTCTTAAAATATTTAACCTCCCATACATTTCTTCTCTAAACTCCACCCTCACTCCCTCCCTTTTTTCCTTTCTTTCTGTCTTTCGCTGCATCGCTCTTTCCTTTCCATACCCTGGTGTTGGAGCTGGTCCAGGTCCATGAATTTGCTGGGTTTGGGGTTGAATCCCATGGCCGCCTCCCGCTCCGCCTCCCTCCGCTTCTGCTGCTCCTGCTGGCGGGCTCTCCTCGCCACCTCCTCCTGCAGCTCGTCCAGCTCACTGCGCTGCACTGAGCCGCCTAAACACGCAAAAACAGATGAAAAATGAAGTGATCTGGTTACTTTTTGTATTGCCTGTGGATGCAATAACAATGCTTAAAGCTTCACTTCTGCTTAGATGCAATCTGCACTTCATTGCTTTGTACCTGTGATGTGCAATGACAATAAAGTTGAATCTAATCTAATCTAATCAATGCATTGAAATGATGAATGAAAACATATTATATTCATACTAATACACACCTGTGTTGGTGGCGCCGCCCCAGCTGGGTGAGGGCAGCTCCTGCAGGATGGCACCGCTGCTCTTTGACTTGGGCACCGAACGCCATGAAGGTCCTGACATCAGAACCCGTTTCTGTTGCCCCACCTCCCTGTGGAGAGAAAGAGATGAGACAGAGAGAGAAAGAGAACAGGGGGAAAAAAGACAAAAAGGGGGAGAAATGTTAAGGGTGAAGATCACACGTCTCTCGACAAATTTGTCATATGATTTATTTGTTGTTGCCGAATTTGTTGTTGTTAATGTTTGCATCTCAAGCTGATAAAGTGAAATTGAAGGTGACGGAGAAACCAAGAGGGGGACAGACAATGAATGGCAGAGGCAGAAACGAGGAGACAGTAATTGTTATTTGTGAGTTTCCTACCTGTCGGGGCTGCTGCTGTTCCTCTCACTGCTCTCGTAGCCACTCTCCATCCTCTGAATCAGACGTGGCTGGTGCTCCACCCCTCTCAGAGGTGGAGGGGCAGGGGGACCCATCGTCCGCCCACTGCCCAGAGACCTGGGCTGTCCGACCAGCCCAAACCCCGCCTCTAACTCCCCAACCTCCCTCCCTTCCCCTTCCTGCAGCCCTGGCTGTGTGGGTGGAGCAGGTCCCGCCAAGGGAAAGAAGTCCTGGGTCTCCGGAGGGAGAGAGGGACCAGGCAGGGTGTTGTAGCCCAGAGAGGAGCCTCTCGGTCGGGTGAAGATGCTGTCGATGTTCAGGGCCTCTCTCCTGGGCCTCCAGGTTGGCCTGTAGCGGCCTCCAGAAGAACTGTGAAGTAAGATGTGACACAGGATGATACATCAGACTCCAGAAGTGGAAAGAATACAAGTTGCTTCACTACTAAAGGTCCAAATGACAGTAACTCTATTCAGAATGCGATCAATTTAAACAGAAAACAGAAACAGAAAACTTAAACGTATCTATGTTACATGTAGTCTGTTTCTCCTTAACCCTGGTGGTGCAGTACCTGGACTTGCTCTCACTGCTGGTGCTTTCATCCTCCCAGTGGGGCCCCCCAACCCCGCCCTCACAGCCCCCGACTCCCGACGAAGAGGAGGAGGACAGGGGACGAGAGGAGGAGGAGGAGGAGGTGAGTGGCCGGCGGGAGGAGAGGAGGAAAACGGCCGTCTCCTTGTACTCCTGCAGAGGAGGAGAGGGAGGGCGGGGAGGACCCTCCACTGCTGACTCTGAACAATGGAAAAGAAAGAGAGACAAAGTTTATCCAATAACATTTTTATATATCCCACAGGGGGCAATTATATAGGCAGCAGTGCAAGTTAATGCAAGAATAACCAGTAACGAAGCGCATAACCTGAGGAGTCTGCAGTGATAAAGCACAAAGAACTTTATTACCACTGAAACTTGAGTTGCTCTAACTCGCACCTGCAACAAGTACTGCAGTTCAGTACTTTCTCTCACTCCCTGAAAACACTGCAGTCACTCGAGTATTTGTAGAGGCTGTCAAGGTGTTTCAGCAGCACTTCGTGAGCGTAGATAACTTGCGGTGGACTGTAATGCAGTTTTACCTCCGGCGTCAGCACCGTGCGGCGGTGTGCCGATGTCGTAATTACAGACCACTGTGGTCTGGGATTCACTGGAGAGGTGGCTGCCCGTGGACTGGTGGAGAGATCGGTTGCGGGAGACGCGGTGACTCGAGCTGTCCGTCGAAGAGTCGGTACGAGTATCGCTGGATATGGACGGCTCCCGACCTGAGAGGGAACAAGAGAAAGAGAGAGTTGACCTTTCAGTTAATCCTGCATCACCATATGTTTACAGCCAAAGGCGGGAAAATAAGTTCAAGCTCTGCAGTATTCAGAAGCAGAAGTTGGATTAAAGGGTTGAAGGTCAGAGCTTTAAAGCTGTAACCTCCCTTGCCCCCACCCTCCGCTGATAAACACAGAGTAATCTGATCTGTAGCAGAGTGTGTCATCTTTGCTGTACCAGAGTCTTCGCTGTCGTAACCAGCCTTGCTGCTGCAGTGCTGGAGCTCCAGCTGCGGGTTGGAGCTGGTACAGGGGTTGGGGCTCTCCTGCAGTATCACCGGCGTCCCACGGGGGTCAGCGTAGAGCAGCAGCAGGGGCTGATAGTGGCCTTTGATACAGCGAGACACCACGTCCTTCCACTTAGGGCCGATCTGGAGGTGCAGCAGGGCAACACACACACACACACACACACACACACACACACACAAAGACACACATAAACATACATATAAACCCACACAAGCACGCACACACACAAAGAGAAAGTAAATCTATCTGTATTAAGATATAACATTACGCATATTCCACCAAAACTAGAAGGTCAAACACACATTGTGCAGCTGTGTGTCCTTATTGATATCATATTATCATACTTTTCCATTAGCTCAATAACCTAATATGACCAACAGTGACCGATACAAGTGTCAAGGACATGTAGACTCACTTTATACCACACTTTGACACACACACATCCAGCTTCTTTCAGTTCAGTCACCACAAAATGTACCTCATTGTCCAGCCTCATAGAGGAGAAATCATGCCTGAATCATGACCTATTACAACATAAGACTGGTTCTAGCACTTAAACCTGCACTAAGATTAAAACAAAGACAGGGATTAAACCTTAAACACATAATCAATCTCGAGCCGCCCCCGCTGACCATGCAGCACTTACGGCACAGTTCTTGTCATTGCTGCTCTCACAGGCACAACTGGAGAGATGCAGCAGATACCGTACAGCGCACCCTCCCTGTGTTGCAGCATGCAGACTCCAAACTGTGTCTCACCTCTTTGACGTGGGCGTCGTCGAAGTACATCCACTTGCGTATCTTGGTCTGGAAGAAGAAGGTGGAGTAGTGCTTGCCGTAGTAGCACACCATGCCCACCAAGTAGAGCTCCGCCTGGCGAGCCCTCTCCTCTGTCACACGGTAGAACAACTACAGAGAGAGAGAGAGAGAGAGAGTGAGAGAGAGAGAGAAGGGAGGGGGAGGAGACAGGGAGGGAGGGAGGGATGCAGGGAAAAGAGGGAGAGGTGTGCAGTAGTGGGGGAGATAGAGATAGGGGAGTTAATGTGAATACAAGCACATTTTTGCTCACCCAGTATATATTCTGTATGCAGTAATCCTTCACACACTGCTTTGCTTTCCTCAAACTCCTCACTTTCCTCTCACTGTATACTGCACATAGTGTACAGTGATACATATATACTGCAGCTTTTTATGCAGAAATGATACTCCTGCTCTGTGCACGTTAGATACACAGATCAATGCAATAAAAGTACAGAAGTTTATGCCTTAAGAACATAACCTTCCATAATCCAATCTCACTATATTCTGATGTTCCCTTATCTTTACCTGCTGCTGCAGAAACACACGTTCCCTCACTCATCAAGGCTGCAACTAACAAATACCACCATCACTGATTACTTTTTTTCAAATCGTGAGTATCCAAAATGTCAGAAATAAAAGTGATGTCTTCAAATTGCTTCTTTTGTCCGAGGAAAAACATCAAATCACCATATTTGAGAAGTTGGAACCAGCAGGCGTTTGTGCTTGTTCAATGCAATGATTTTATCTATTTATTGTAGGAGACTAATCGTTTCAGCGCCACAATAATCCAATCTGAGGGGGAAAGAGTAGCAGAAAAGCAGAAAAGAGAGAAAGCAGATGCGCAAGACAGACAGACAATGAGAGAAAGTGAAAGCAGTGGAAGAGGAGGGGAGATACGGGAGGCAGATGGATTCACTTTCTCTGATTCGAACGGCTAAACAAAAGCAGAAAAGGCGATAGATTGTGCCTCATATTCGTATCTGACAACAAGCTTCATCTCGCACCAGCGGGATGAAAATGAGGGAAACAGCAGCAGGCGGAGACAGAAGATAGAAGATAGAGGAAAGAACTTGACTCACTGTAACACATAGTCATATTCACTGATCCATTATTCATAGATATCACTTCAGAATGCGGCTGGAGATGTTACAGCAGCATTAAAATGCATCAGCATTACTCAGTCATGACACGGAGTATCAGGGGTCGAACACGTGTGTGTGTGTGTGTGTGTGTGTGTGTGTGTGTGTGTGAGAGAGAGAGAGAGAGAGAGAGGTGTGAAAGCTGCAGCTTTATTATGAGAATAATGGAAGTGAGGAGGTCGTTTTTTAGAGTGAGCTGGAACAGGATTGGCTGAGTTAGCGTGCACATGTTTGTATTATGTATTTGTCGTTATGAGTGTATTTGTGTGTTGCACATGTGCATTTACACGTATGTTTTTGAGAGCACGGTTCTGACGGTTGGGGCATCAGTGTGTGTTTGAACATGTTCTGGGTATTTGCTCCTCTAATGTGGAGGTTAATGTCCCCGCCCTTCAACACAGAAAATAGCTTTTCTTATGTTTATGTCCCATAAAATGTCTGACTTGACTTGCAAAGTTTGACACATGATAGATGTTTTCAAAGGTCTATGCACTTCCCTACAATCTGGGATTCAAATGTACGCCGGGCAAATTAGATTAGTTACGTCAAGACTTAGAAAGTCAATCAAAAAACATGAATGGAACCTGAAACCTCCAGCACAGAGCGGAAACACACTACACACAACATCCTAGCAGATATTATCGTATGTTTCACAACCACTAACACTATCAGTCACCACTAGTTACAAACTACAAAATGCTAGTTTGACAATTTGGTGCACAACAGACTCCTGTTGTATCAGCATTCATGACAAATATCCAGAAAGCAACTGTATCAACCCTTTTACATACTTTTCTAACAAATATCCCAGAACATGTCACTCTCGTGCCAAATCATGGCATATCTTAGTAGCCAAACTTGTCTTAAAAATAAAATTATAAAGCAAGGCTGGCTGAGACAACAGAAATATCTGTAGCCCAATTATTTAATGATATGCAGAAACCCCCAAATCAGTAACCATTTTTGGAAACAGCTCATCAGATTTTTTGGTCAGTCACCGATCAACAGCGTCATCACGACTCTGAGCCTTTAAATGGCAAACATCATGAAACCTACAGTACTGACTTCTCATGTGGAAAATAAGTAAAAGCAGAGGTAAGCTGTAAACCTGGAAATTAAGGGATTAAAACACGCAAAGGGACCTGGTTCAAGAGGTTAAAGGATTTCTTAACATTTCAAGAACGGGTCAACTGATAAACTGGTTCGTGTCAATTTAAACGTGACGTCAGCGGGACTCGTTTTCCATGAGCATAAAGTCAGACTGACTGCATGAAGTGTCGTGAAACAAAATGGGAATTTGGGCTGACTTTTTGTCATGAACAATCCTTATTTTTAAGTCAAAAAGAGCATTTTCATACGTGTCAGGGTTTTTTGCTTTGGTCTGAATCTGAGTTGATGAGTCAATAGAATTTCAATTCACTGTTTTCCCCATCCATCCAAAGATGAACTTTATTGCTTCATCCATTGATCGGCATTGATAAAATATCTTGTAAATTTAGTTTCATATTTATTCACATTATTATCAACCCAAGATCTTCCTCGTTAGTCAGTGTTTCGGTTCATTTTTGTAAAAAAAAAAAATGTTTTGTGAAATCTTAAGATTGAGAGGTAAAAAACACTAAAGTACAGTTTACATGTTGTACTACCTTGTCATTTGCAAGTGCCTTCATCATTTCAAGTCTTAATTGTAAAAAAAAAAAAAAGAGTTCTGTTCTGAACAGAAATAACTCAGAAATAACTAAATGAAATGACATTGCATAATGCAAATGACAAGGTACTACAAAATGTAAACCATTCATTTTACCTCTCAATCTTAAGATATCATTAAAACATTTTTTTTACAGAAATGAACCAAAACACTGACAAACGAGCATTTCCGCTGGGTTTGGTTACTTTTCACACAGAGAAAAGTCCAAGTGAACCAAAATGCAAACCTACAAACCATGTGAGAACGTAGACTTGGAGCAAATTTGTGTGAGAAAAACTTTCTTATGAAATTCAACATGGATTTTCATCTTTACTGCAGTAATTACCTGGGGAATATACCAGGCAAACTTTACCAGCAGGATGCTGAATGCACAAAGAAATGTCTTGAAAACACGATACTGCTTCAAAATTTTCACAAACATGTGCCACCTTTAGACAACTGAGCAGAAAAATGCAGCAAATATTGAGCCATACCAACCATCAACATGTTAAACTATCTAAAAATGTTAAATCATGGCTGGCTACAGAAATCCTTCAGCTCAAACAGGACAGACGGGTCAGATCGAGGATTAGTTCCCACTACAATCAAACTACTCCAGAGGTTGTTTGGCACCACGTCCTCAAAGCGTCTCTGTCAGGTTGTTTTGTGATTACTTCGTTCACTTGTCCAAATGAATCACACCAAGGGGAAAAATCCAACCAACCATCCATTTTCTTCTGCTTACAAAAAGGTCGTTTTGCAGGTGTTTTTGGCTTTATTTAGTGCAGCAAAATGTAAAGTCAGAGGAGAGCCATGAACCATGAATCAAAATTTCCCGGCAATCCATTCTATATTTGTTAAACCACCAACACAAATATCTGACTCTGACGTGCCAAAGAGCTCCTCAGTGGTGCAAAAAGAAGTTATTTTGCAATACCACATTTAGAGTATTGTACGGTCATGGAAAAAATGATTAGACCACCCTTGTTTTCTTCAACTTCTTGTTCGTTTTAATGCCTATCTTTAGTTGTACCTAAATATACATTTGTTTGGCCAAATTTAATAATAACAACAAAAATAGCTCATATTTAAGATATGAGTTTAATTAAAGAGCTGATATCTAGCCATTTTCCATGGTTTTCTTGACAAAGATTTTGTTTATTATCAAGAAAACCATGGAAAATGGCTAGATAGCAGCTCTTAAATTAAACTTTTGTTGTTATTATATTTGTCCAAACAATATAAATATAGTTGTACATGCCATTAAAATGAATAAAGAACTGAAGAAAAAGGGTGGTCTAATAATTTACTGTACGTCATTTATGTCAGTGTTTGGGCGTATGTGCTTGGCTGCTCACATAGGCATACATAACATATGTTAATGTGTTCTAATGAGCGTATAATGTGTGTGTGTAATGTGTGTGTGTGATCCTCTTACGTCTCCCAGACGCAGGCAGGTCCCCAGGCTGTGTATGACGTCCTCTGCCAGGTCAGAGTGGTCCGAGTCCCACACCAGCCCGATGGACACGATCTCCGGTGAGTTCATCAGCACCCGGCGGATACGCAACACCTCCCCACAGTTACTCTGTGACGGAGGGAGGGAGAGGAGAGAGAGAGAGAGAGAGAGACAGACAGAGACAGAGAGAGAGAGAGAGAGAGAGAGAGAGAGAGAGAGAGAGAGAGAGAGACAGAGACAGAGAGAGAGAGAGAGAGAGACAGACAGAGAGAGAGAGAGAGAGAGAGGGAGAGAGAGAGAGAGAGAGAGAGACAGACAGAGAGAGAGAGAGAGAGAGAGGGAGAGAGAGAGAGAGAGAGAGAGACAGACAGAGAGAGACAGAGACAGAGAGAGAGAGAGAGAGAGAGATCAAACAGGTTTATTCATCCTGCGTTATGAGGCACAGAGAGTGACAGCAGTGTAAAACCATCCCTTTATTTGGCAGTGAGGGATACACGCGCCTGCATGCAGATACACACGGATAAACTGAACAGTAGGAGAATAAGAGGCAGAGATAAAAGGCAGGAAAAATGAGATGATGAAAGGATTGTAAGAGAGAGCGAAGGAGGAAGAAGCACTGTGCTGAGTTGTATTTGTCCCTTGGGCCTTCTGTTGAGTTCAGAACCGTGTGTTCTGAATCCTTCCTTTGAGTCATGACCCACCACAGAGCGGGTGCACACACACACACTAAAAGCGTACACACACATGCACACACACACGCAGTGCTGGCAGAGCGGGCTCGGAAACAGCCTGAGAACACCCTGGCAACCAGACACTTTGCCAAACACAACACTCGCACACACACATATGCACAAACACACACAGAGCTCTCCCTTTGTGGGCGGCGTGCTGTCTTGCACTGGCACCAGACATGGCAGGAAGGTATTTTGCCAGGGTCTGCTTCTAAATTCTCAGAAAAGGGACACAAACACAAGCCGGGGGAGCAGCAGCCAAACAGCCCAGCACTGGGACACAGGCTTTCTGTTAGCTCAGGACACATCGACGGGACATGCAGCCTCGCTTTACTCTCTGTGCCGCCTCGCTGCTGTAAGCAGCCGTTGACAACATCATTCATCAAACGATCGTACAAACAGATTCGTTCGGCTTCATAATACAACATTGATCGGTGCAGTCTCATCTCTGAATGTTATATGCAAAGATTTCTTTTTCTTTTTTTCCTCCTTTTTTTTGCTGTGGCTATGCAGACCTTTCCAGGAGAGAGTGAGTTATATAATAGTGCTGCTGGTCAAAGGATACTGTAGCTTTGCAGAATGCTGATCGTGGCGTTCTTCAGAGGAAAATGAAACAACTTTAGGGAAATGTTTGTGCTTAGGCTTCCTCACGACTCATACAGCACAAAAATAAAGAGACAATCACACTTTTATACATGCAGTGACAGCTGGGGAGGCCGGTGGTGAAAAGTAAAACCACCACACATCTACAAAGTGGAAAGTTACTGGATGGATACTAAACTTAAAGGATAATTACAGTCTGTCATGTTGGGTGTTTTTTTTTGTAGGTTTGGCCGTTGTTTCAGTCAGTTAATACAGGGATCTGGAAAAGCAGCAACATGAGTATAACTCAGCAGGGGTCTACACAGATCCACTGGAACCAATGGATCCAAGAGCCAACCCAGGACCTGGAATACATTTCTCTGCTCTTAATAGACAGGCCCAGGTAGAACATTTAAGGGTCTTTTTGGACATTATCTAACTAGATTATCTAAACAACTTTATTTGCACATTTTGGGAGTGTTTCATCCTCCGAATACAGTCATGGAAAAATGATTATACCATTGTTTTCTTCATTCTTTTGTTCACAATTACCAAAATTATTATCAAGGTTTTGTTGTTAACATTATTCAAATGTTAGTTGTGCCAGGCATTAAAATGAACAAGAAATTGAAGAAAACAATGGTCTAATATTTTTTTCCATGACTGTATTTGGAGGATGAAACAAACCCAAAATGTGCAAATAAAGTGGTTTAGATAATCTAAGTTTGGCTAACCTGCAGATTAGTTTAAAACCTTCACAATCCCGATTCTTCCTACTTCTTTTTGGCAATTCAGCTTCATCCCCACATCTTAGCATTTATCTTGGTGAGTGCAAAGTTATTATACCGATATGAATGATGGTGCAATATGTGAAAGAGAAAAGGGACAAAAGGGATCTGCACTGTTACCATGCAGAACACTAATGGTCACACTACATATATAACTGTCGCTCATAAGTTGCTGATACATTTTTGAGTCCTACAAGGCTCATGCACGCTCATGCATGGGTCTTAGTGTGGGTTTTCGTTCTTTCATTGGTGCAAAAGCAATTTTTTCATGTCGCATGTGGCAGTTTGGCCTCAGAATTAATATAGAATCCTTTTTTTTGGGGCCTCTCTGTCCTTTTTACCCCCCTTTTATTCTGCTGTGTTACTTCCTAGAAGAGAATGGTGTCTCTATCTAATTATCTTTTTATCGCATTTGTATATTCGCTATTAATTCTTATTTGTAAATTCACTAATAATTCAGGTCCCAGGTTATAAAAATATATTTGTACCCGCTATGTTATACTTTTATTTCCCTATGTACTTTTATTTGAAAGCCATAGTTATTGGCTATTTTGCAGATTTTATATACAAACCACAATCAGTTTATGAAATATAATGCAGTGATGCATATTTAATTATCCAGCATATATATATATATGAGATATTAATTTTCATCCTATATTGTTGAATCCTGGTTCACAGATCACTTTTTCCAACAAAGAGACAAAAAACATTTTTGCATATAAAACAACTAAATTGATCTTATTTAGGCAGAAAATTGCAAATTACTGATAGTAAGAAGCTGATGGGACAAAAAGGTTCTTTTATCGAAGATTTTATATACAAACCATGGCCAGTTTATGAAATATAATGCATTGATGCATATTTAATTACCCAGCAGTATATAAAGTAGTTTACGCCTACTCAGCCTCAAAGAACTGCTTTCACGTTGATACTTTTATACTTAGAGCACCTGAAAAATTAAGAGATATTAATTTTCATCTTATATTGCTAAATCCTGATTGATTCGCAGATTTATTCCAACAAAGAGACAAAAAAGCAAAAATCTTGCATGGAAAACAATTAAAATCGATCTAATTTAGGCAGAAAATTGCAAATTATTTATAGTAAGAAGCTGATGGGACAGAAAGTTTCTTTATCAAACCTTTTGATATTGCTACTTTTTTTAAAAAAACTAAGAATATCTGAAAAAATTCTTCAACTAAAGAATTATATATCCGATTAATATCCACTTAATAAGATTAAAAATTATTGTATTTCATAATTCTTAATATTTTTGCACTGGAGTCTCTGTAATGAAGGCAAGTTCCCCCTGGGGATTATTAAAGTAATTCAGATTCTGATTCAGATAATTAAATCCAATTTAAATAGGCAGAAATCGTGCATCCAGAACTTCATTCCAGTTTCTTCTGTCAATTCTTTGGCAGCGAGCAAACATCGTCACACTCTCCTATCTTCACTCTGGCACCTACAGTATCCTCCAGAAGCCTCGCTCCATCCAAATACCATCACTGTGTTTGAGCAAGGCCAGTGTGGTATTAACAAAAGATCAGCGCTGCAAGTGATGGAAGATAAACAGAGGCAGCAGGTTCGTGTGACTCCTGCAGGACCGCGCACACATCGAGTGTAGCGGAGGAGGAGGAGGAGGAGGAGGAGGAGGAGGAGGAGGAGGAGGAGGAGAGGAGGAGGAGGAGGAGGAGGCTGTGGTGCTGCTGCTGTGTGAGGAGAGGGGCAGCTGAGGAGGCTCTTTGTGCGGACACTTTGGCAGGGAGCGGGGCCAAGCTGGATCTATTCAGCAGCAGCACTTTCCCATGTGGCAGCACAACACACAACCCTGCAGAACAAAGGCATCATACCGTCCCCCTGTGTGTCTCTCACTATCTAACGTAATCTCTCTTCAGTGCAGCAGACAATACATTTCATTTGTTCCTCGTTTGTGTTTTCTTACTAAATTTCACCTAAAAGTGTCTCTGCATCTTTTAGAATGATTGTGTAAAAATGACTTTATCCTCCTGCAAATGTTCTTTTGTTTCCTGCCGCAACACGACAACGATCATTGTGTTTTTACTGTAAAGGAGGTCGATGAAGAGAACTTGGGTATGATGCTTCCGGTAATGGAAAGTCAAGAGAAAAATGTGAAGAAAATGCAAATGAGATGCTGATTATGTAACACAGACCCACCAAGAAAAAAAAAGGGGGGGGGGGGGGGACAACAAGAAGTGATGAAATGACCAAAATGGCTACGCGGCAAATTATATTTTTAAAACATGATTTTCATGCTATTTTTTTTGGTTTGTTTCTCCCCATCTTTTGATATTAGAAAAAAAATGTATTTACTCCTATTGTGTTGAACTAAAAAATATAAAATGAACATGGAAGGGGCCAAAATGTCACATTTAAACACACATTTTACTTGTGTGTTAACTCCTGCAGTGAAGTTGAACTACAAGAAACTTTAATGTTGTGTTGAGTTTGGAGGCCAAAAAGTGGTAGCGTTTTCATGAGCAGCATGGCCTCGTGTTGTAAAGATTTTTGCTCTGGCCATGTGTGCATTTGTTTTGGAAGTGAGTGAAAGAAAGATGCAACTTATTTTTCTTTTTAAAACATGTATTACACACCTGCTTAGAAGGAAGAGGGTCAGTTCAATGACCTGCACTCCATCACTGTCGCTTTCAGCTTTTTTTATTTATTCTTGGTTTAATTCTTCTCTTTTGCTCTATGCTGTTCCTGCCCTGGTATCAGCCACAACCACAACATCTAATGCCAAGAAAAAATCAGTAGAAAAACCTGTTCTTGCTTCCTTTTAACTGGCTAATGTACCACTCACTGCCAAACTTTTCCTGGGAAAGCATAATATTATCATGGACAATCTGACCTGGTGACTTTAAGAACTTTGTACACTCACTGGCCACTTTATTAGGTACACCAGTCAACTGCTCGTTAATGCAAATATCTAAATCAGCCAATCACATGGCAGCAAGTCAATGCATTTAGGCATGTAGACATGGTGAAGACAGGCTGCTGGAGTTCAAACTGAGCATCAGAATGGAGAAGAAAGGTGATTGAAGTGGCTTTGAACGTGGCATGGTTGTTGGATTGAGTATTTCAGAAACTGCTGATCTAACAAGCATCTCTAGGGTTTCCAGAGAATGGTCCAAAGAAGAGAAAATATCCTTGTTGATGTCAGAGGTCAGAGGAGAATGACAAGACTGATTTGAGATGATAGAAAGACAACAGTAACTCAAATAACCACTCGCTACAACCAAGGTCTGCAAAAGACCATCTCTGAACGCACAACATGTCCAACCTTGAATCTGCAGCAGCAGAAGACCACACTGGCCACTTTATTAGGTACATATTTAACCTAATAAAGTGGCCGGTGAGTGTAGAAATGTACAGTTTTCTCACTGATGGTTTCATTTGCTTATGTATGTCACACACAGGCATCAGGATTGAACAGCCTGTTCTCCCGTCAAAAACGTTAATATAGGTCGCATGTACAGTCCGTATTGTAATGCGCCCGCCGCCATCTTGCTAACGTAGTAGTGATTGACAGGCAAGCATAGTTTAAAACGCCAGATTCCCAGGTACAGTAGGAAGTTGGGTTGAACAAGCAGCTGACTTAAATGCAGGAGAGTGGGGATGGTGTCCCATGTAAAAACAAAAGTAATCAATTTTTAACTTAAGTTACCTGAATCACGTTTTTGAACGTAACTTGCGGTAGTCACGCGACCCTTGTAACTTCTTCATTTCCGGTATTTCCGTACATTTTTTTACTGTTTAAACTGTCTTCCATAACGCCTTACCAGAACCTATTTGCCCTAAACCTAAGGTCAGTGGTTTTACAACATAAATCCACAGAAACTGCAACCACTCAGTGCTATTTTTAGAATGTGCCAGCCTGTGCCGTGATAAACGCGAGCTGGGATAATATGTGCCTATGTGCCGTAATTTGTGGTACTGGCACACGACCTCTTCTGCCGTTTATTTTGGAGAACTTGTTGTTATTGAATCGGGACTGTGTGTGTGTGTGTGTGTGTGTGTGTGCTCTCACAGGGCAGTTGCGCAGGTCTCCCATGTTGCTGGCGTTGCGGAGCAGTTCTCCAAACATGTCCGGTGTGGGTTTCTCTCTGCACTCCAGCATCCTCACCGCCTGGTTACTGCAGCGTTGGACACACAACAACAACACAATGACGCACGCATTGAACGTGTACGCTTCCCAGAATAAAAGCTTTTGTGAATAGAAGAAAACATCTATTGTGAAGCCGAAATGTGACTTGTAGCCAACAGAAACATTGTTCCATTCTTTTAAACTTGTTAAGTTTGTCTGTTTCGTGGTACTGTGCAGTAATTTAGCAGGCAATTGTTTCATTTCCTCTGGTATTTCTGGCTGAATATCTGTAGAAAATCTATTAATTCTACAGTGTGTTGTTCATCTGGTATTGTGTATTGCTCAGGCAACCGTTTCACACACATCTCCGCTGACTCGCAGTCAGTCCCGCAGGATTTTTTCCTCATCTGCTTTAATAAAGAAAATACAACGAAGGGAAAACAAAGGAAGTAAATATAGATTATACAGTCATTAAGGCTGTGAAAAAGATTCATTCTGAGCAAGTTTCTAAATCCTGTGTGACAGATTATGATCTTTGACCTTCCTAAAGTGCTCGCGCTAAAAGACAATGTCCCTGCAGGGAGCAATAACAGTACAGAAACATTATTATTGTTATTAACGGGGACGTTCATCTACAAGTAGCGTAATGTGATGAAAAAAGAATTACTTGTGGAGACAATCTCCTTCAGCAAGGCTTAAAGCAGTGATACTTTAATACTGAGCTGCATTTATCCCTTTTAAGTACAATTGTCCTCTGAAGGACAAACTCAAACATACGTTGTTATGATCGCTGTGAGCCCGTCTACAGCTCTGACCATGTATGGGGATTTATGTGCACAATGAATCAGCATTGTTTTTTTCTTGTGAAGTATTCCTTTAAGAATAACGATTTTTAAAAACCATCCAAATCTCTAACCCCCCCCCGTCCCTTCCATTAGCCTGAAATGAACTCAACCCCTCTCTCTCCCTCTCTCTCTCTCTCTGTCTCTCTCTCTCTGTCTCTCTCTCTCTCTCTCTCTCTCTCTCTCTCTCTCTCTCTCTCTCTCTCTCTCTCTCTCTCTCTCTCTCTCACTCAATCTCTACCCCTCTCTCCTTGGCCTCTCCTCCTCAGATGCTCCAGCAGATGCGAAGCTAAGAAAGCAGAAAAACCAACAGTGAGGGAAAAAAAAAAAAAAAACACTTGTTCTTCTGTTTGCTTCCGACTGAATCGTGCTCAAAGCAACCATTTGTTTGCCTTTTCGTTGCCCTCTGATTATCTTACTCATGTTGACTTTTGCATATTTGACTATCTCGACTGTAAACAACAGGCTCCACTAAGGGTAAAAATAGCCCGGCAGTGCTAACAGGCACAAACACAGAGCAGTGGCACCGCTGCGCCCCACAACTACCTTGACACAGTGTGTTTATTTGTACTTTTGCCCCCCATTCATTCCTCTATTTCCTCTGCCGTGTTCCATTTCCAAAATGAAGTGATATATCCTCTTATTTCCCTCTCGTTCGCAGCCTTTCCGACCCACTGTTCCACTTATAGATTTATGTCGCCCCCTGGGTCTCCTGAATCAAACAGCTGATTGATTACTTCCCCTGTTCCTTATTTCATTGACTCGGAGCGTGTGCGAGTTTTTATGTAACAGCTCTGAGGATGCTTCTTCCTGTGTGTGTGTGTTTGTGTGGATTTACCTGTCTACCTGAACATGGCAGCAACATTATGCACACACACTCACCTGCTCTTGCATATGCATGAACCTACATGTGTGTGTGCTTAATGTGTGTGTGTGCATGTGTGTGCTCACAGTTCAGTGTTCAGCAGGGACCCGTGCAGGGAGGAAGAGAACACGCTGTACCTTCCTTTACTGCCACCCAGCCTCAGCTTGCTGCCAGATTTACTGCAGTGTGTGTGTGCAGTGTGTGTGTGCAGTGTGTGTGTGTAGGTGTGTGTCTGGTCTTACCAGAGGGATGTAGTGGAGATGTAATGAACCATCTGAATGAAGGGCAAGGGGTCCGATGTGGCTCCACAGCTGTTACAAACACACTGCAAAAAACATGAATGCATCCTCAGATTCATCGCAGGACATTGTGTTCTTTAAGCTGTTTGGGTTTTTTTAAATTAAAGCCCCAAAAGTGAAGCATGTGACAGCTGTTTAAAGTGACAGAGGGAGCGAACAGTGTCCTACCTGTTCGAACAGAGTCATGGCAAACTTCTGGTGTGGTATGCAGTGTTTGGCTGTGCAGATGTCCTCTCGACTCTCCGCGCTGATGTGGAAGTGGATACGCATCAAGAGATTCTCCTGAAAGCAAAATGGACTTCAATTAATGCCTGTGTGTGTTGTGCATTTAGGTCTCATATGGGCTTGTTTATATTGTATACATATGTACAGTGAAAGTGTGTGTTTGTGTGTCTGATGGTGCCTCTGTGTTGGTGCTCCTGTTAATCTGACCATGGGAGCAGCATCTATATTTCATAAGAAGCCGGCGGATTCCCTGACTGAACACATTTACTACCAATCGATCAGACAGCAGCAACCATGCACACACACACACACACACACACACACACACACACACACACGGTGGAGGTCTTTAAGGCAGAAGGAGAGAGGCAGAGAAAGTGGTGGAGGGGATGTAACAATGTTATAATCGTAAAACTGCGATAAATTACTTTTTTCTTGAGTTTCCCCTTCAATAAATGATGAGGTTTATGTCAAAATTATACATCACTTCTGAACAAAACCAATGTGACGATTTAAAAATGAAAATGAATAACAATTACATGTAGTAGAGTTGTGAGTGCGACAAGATTGTATACTATATACTATTGTATACTATGACTGTATACTATACTGTCTGCACAACATAAAACTCAGATATCTTAAGAAATTCTATTTTCAAATGTTGAAAATCTCTATAAAATTCAACAACAAATCAGGATAAATCCACCAAAAGCAGTTAAGCACTTAAGTCTTGTAAATGTATTGTTTAAATTCAGGTATATTTTTGTAACTTTTTATTTAAGTTTTTAACATTTCTTTAAACTTTGTAAAAAAAAAATATATATATATTATATATACAGTGAAGTTGGGAGTTCCTCAGAAACTCAGATACATGTGATGTGGATGTGTGTGTGTGTGTGTGTGTGTGTGTGTGTGTGTGTGTGTGTGTGTGTGTGTGCGTGTGCGTGTTAGACTGAGTGTGTGTGTGTGTGTGTGTGTGTGTGTGCGTGTGTTAGACTGAGTGTGTGTGTGTGTGTGTGTGTGAGTGAGTGAGTAAGTTTGTCTATTTGTGTGTCTGTCTGTCTGTGTGTGTCTCAGACTCACAAAGCACTCGGCAGCGTCGTCCATGATCCCCAGCTGAAATCGTTGTTCGTCTTGGAAAGTCTTGGCCAGCGCGCTCCGCAGTGCATCTGATGGCAGCACGCGCTCACTGCTGAACTGGAACTGAGCAAAGATACTCTGCAACACACACACACACACACACACACACACACACACACACACACACACACAAACACAGAAGCATAAGTCTTCATTGCCCTGCTACAAATAAACACGGTGCCATCGATGCTTTGTGTGTGTCCATGCACACTCTTTATATCTATATGTGTGTATCTACTTCTCTCAAATATCTCAACTGACCCATAAAACAGAACCGGCAGAACTAGTTGTCAGCTTGTCGGGGCCCAAAGTGCCGCACGACAAACCCAGACCGGACTAAAACAAACGCCACCGGCCGAGCCTCGCAGTGCGGCCGGCCTCAATATCAGAGCTTATCAATAATAGATGGCATTTGTAGTGCACTTTTCTCTGACAAAAACAGCTCTCAGAGTGCTTTGTAGCAGTAAAATAGAAACCAAATCAAACTGTTGCAGGGGGAAAGCTAGGCCAGTGAAGTGTGTTTTGAGGGCAGCGTTCAGAGCCGGAAGAGGAAGATGAGTCAGTTTGGAGAGGACAGAGTTTACATGCAGGTGACCGCCAGAGAAAATCAAATATTCTCTGTTTTCTCTAATTCTGCTGCTGCATTTGTATATATGGCCAAGTGTTATTATAATCACCCGTCAAGGAGGCTTTTGTGTCTGCTTTTGTATCTCCTATTAGCAGTGGTGGAAAGTAACTAAGTACAATTACTCAAGTACTGTACTTAAGTACAATTTAGGTACTTGTACTTTACTTGAGTATTTCCATTTTATGTAACTTTATACTTCTACTTCACTACATTTTTAGGCAAATATTGTATTTTTTACTCCTCTACATTTAGCTGCCAGCAATAGTTACTTTTCAGGTTGAGATTTAACTTAAAAACATGATACATTTAAAGTGATTAGACTTTTTTAAATTTAATCTTATAACAGTATATTAAGTAGTTAAATGAGCCCTGTCTTTATAAAATTAAAACACTGCTTACATAAAAGCTTCAATACAACTAATCTAATAATATATTTGGAATATATAAAACAATCTGCGTGGGTTCATTCTGCATAACAAATACTTTTACTTTTGATACTTTAAGTACATTTTGATGCTGATACTGATGCTGATACTTTTTTACAATTAGCAAACAGGATATCTAAAAAAAACAACAACTACATGACACACATGTATTTGTGTATCTGCACTAATTGGTTTGATAAATCCACAGTGTGTTTATTTATAAAGCTTGTCATATTTTAGCTCAGATCTCCAAAACCACTGCTTCCCAACGTTTTTGGCTTGTGACCCCTTAAAAGGGACAGTTCACCCCCAAATCAAAAATACATATTTTTCTCTAACTTGTTTTGCTGTTTATCGATTTTAAATTGTTTTGTTGTGAGTCGTGGAGTGTTGGAGATGTCCGCCTTCTTTCAAATGTAATAAATCTAGATGGCACTCGATGTCTCAGTTACCCAAGATAATCCATGGACCTTGTTGTTGGAAGTTGTTGTTCAGTAGAAAGAAAATCGTTCCTATATGAAACTGTATCGCTGCACAGAAGGAAGCGGCATTTACTCTAGAGGCACGTGCTCGTGACAGCACAGATGTAAACATTAAAGGCTCCCTCCTATGTATGTATAAATGTAAAAAGAAGAAGAAGAATCATCTTGCAAGCACTCACATTTATCGTGAGATCCACTGAAGGGGTCCTTCTACCCATGTTGGGAAACTGTCATAGAAGCAACATTTTTTTTTTTTTTTAAACAGTCTGTTTATTGGATTTTACATTTTTATAAAACAAACAAACAATACTGTTCCATACACCAGTAATTGCAAGTGAATACAACATACTACAAAACAGATACCAACCCTCCACCCCCCTCCCATAGGCACCTAGCCCCAAGAAATTGGCAAATATAATAATATAATAATAATATATAATAATAATATAAAAGTAAAGATAAGCAAACAAAGGAAAAACAAAAAAAAGAACGGTTGTGATAAAAGAATAGATAAAATGATAAAATAAATAACAATAATAAAAATAAGTAAATTAATAAACAAATGAAAAAATAGATAAATAAAATCAATAACAAATAACAAATACCTAACTTATTATGTATACATATTTAATTTAAAAAAAAAAGTTAAAAAAAAAAAGTAAAACAAAAAAACAAAAAAACAGATAACAAAAAATAAGTAAATACAATTAAAGGGAAAACAAACAAACAACAAACAAACAAAGGCTCAGCTCATTTCAGTACTCAATTCACAGTCATCAGACATCTTGTGCTATTGACATAAGACAAAAAGGGATTCCAGGACTTCTCAAATGAGACAGCCTTACCAGTCAAAGTCAGTCTAATTTTCTCTAATTTAAGAAAATAAAGCACCTCCTTAACCCAGTGTGAATAGGTAGGTGGGACTGAGGATTTCCATTTTAAAAGTATCAACCTCCTGGCCAGCAGAGTAGTGAATGCTATCAAGTCCTTTTTAGCTGGGGAAAGAGTAAGTGGGAAAGGCCATACACCAAATAGGGCAGTTAAAGCATTGGGATTGAAGCAACATTTTTTAAATAATAAATCATATTCTATCTTATCCTAGTTCTAGTTATGCAGAATGGCCCCACTCCGAGTGATTTATATATTCTAAATATTTTATAGGATTATTATTATTATTGATGCACTGTAATAAATTATTCTGTAGTGATTTAATTTTACTTAATATATTTGATCAAATGTATTAAATATAAATGCGTCCTTGATTTTGAGGCAGTTGTTTAAGTAACTTTAATATAAAAATGTTTGAGATAGAATCTACTTATTTTGATCACATTAAATATAATCTGTATGTGTATGTAATTCTAAATCAAGAGATTTTGAATGAATCCAACACAATAGAATTAGTCTGTTTTCAATTGACAGGCACATCCTGTTAAGTTGTTGTCAACTCAACTTGTAACGTAGATTTAATTAATAAAATTGCGTGCAATCTGTTGCCTCAATTTTATTGATTAGCTATTGTTTATCTTTTTTTACAGTGTGCATTTATCTAAGCAGCATTTAATTTTCTCAAGGTAGAGCTCATTTTAACCTCTAGTATACTGTTACGAGGTTTACTTTAAATAACATGTCTAATCACTTTAAATGTATCTTGTTCTTCATGTTAAATCTCAACCTGAAAAGTGACTAAAGCTGGCAGCTACATGTAGTGGAGTAAAAAGTACAATATCTGCCTCAAAATGTAGTGGTGTAGAAGTATGAAGTTACATAAAATGGAAATACTCAAGTAAAGTACAAATACTACACAACTGTACGTTTCACCACTGACTCTGAGCTTTATGATTGATTCAAAGTTAAAACTTATTTGACATTCTGCATAATTAATCCTCATGCAGAGCCCTCATGGTTCCTCATAGGTTTTGGACTTTATCCCAAACAGCAGTTTATTTATGTGCACTATTGAAATGACCCATTTTGATAATTTTGTTGCCTTGGTGGAGGTATGAGCTCTTTGAATACTCTGTAATTACCAATATTATAAGAAATAGTGGCAACAGTAGTAGCAGTAGATTCAGCAGTAGTACTACCAGACAAAACGCTCTTGGAAATGACTCTGCACTGAATGTAGGTTGATTCAGATTCATCTGTACTTGCAGTAAACATGAGAATAAAAAATAGCGTTCAGTAACTTCTGGCCGAGCCTGGACAGAAGAGAGCTGCAGACGTCTATAGAGGGAGAGATAAAAGCATGGATAACTTTCTCCAGATTGCCAACGGATAAAAATGACCTAATTTTTTGTTGGTAAGAATACTCCGCCGGAAAAAGCAACAACCTAGCGACTATTTTTGACCCCGACTAAAACAGCCCGAAACAGAAATAAACACAAGTCAGCCTGACATGCCAGAGCAGCGGTTGGTGCTCTGCTGGTTTTCTGTTCCAGCAGTAATTCAATCACTGATTAGATGGCTGGACTGAGGAGCAGCAGGTGCTCTGAGTCCTGAAGACTGAGAAACACTGGATTAACAGCTCAGATGTGAGTGTGTTTGTATCCCACCAGCTCACAAAGCACAAAGCTTCAGCAGAAATACATCTTTTATTTCAACACACTGTCGACACGTGAAGACCGCTGTTGTACCAGGTTGTGCCTGGGTCAAGATGCCACAAAGCGCCCTTTAACCTGTTAATAATCTGCTAGAGGGACCTTTTGAAAACATTTTGTCCTGTGCACGAGGGAAACACAAACATCCCTCATCATCATCATCATCATCATCATAATAATTATTATTATTAGAATAATAACAATAATAATAATGATAATAACTTAAATTTATACAGTCCCTTTCAAGAAACCCAAGGACACTTTACAATACAATACAGTAGGAATGACGGTAACCCGAAGTACAGGTACCTCCAAATTGTACTTAAGTACAGTACTTGAGTAAATGTACTTGGTTACATTCCACCACTGAATCTAACTAATGATTCGTGATGCAGAAATGCTGCTATTTGATTGACTATGCCACAGAGAAGTGTTTATATGTTAATCTACTACAATTTTTGGTAACGCTTTATATTAAGGTCCTTGTAATAACCATTAGTTAACAAGTAATAAGGCCCTTGTAAGTCCTTACAAGATGCTTATTAACATTATTGTGTGTTTATAAGCTTATATAAGTGTTAATAATGGCATTACAAACACCCATGACCCACCCATTATGTCTTTGCCATGCCTTTATTAATCTTACTTTGTTTGCTTATTGATATTAAAATATACTTTATTGCTCATCTATTATAAGTTAACTATAAGCAACTACCGGATCTAAAGCAAGAACAATGCCTCATTACTTGTTAGTTAATGGTTATTAAGGACCTTATTATAAAGCGTTACCGGAATGATTAAGAAATTGGGCACTGATGACAGGTTGAGGGGGTTAAATGAGTCAAAAGCCTTTGTGAAGAGAGTGTGCTTGAAGTAGTTTTTGAATATGTCCAGGGAGACATTACAACATTACAGGTTTTCAGCTGGGAGAGAGTTCCAGAGGGTGGGGGCTGTGGAGCTGAAGGCACGAGCCCCAGTCATTTTTAGTTTGGTGCTGGAGGTGATGAGCAGACCAGTGTCAGAGGACCTCAGGTTTCATAATACCGTGACATACTGTAACAGCCTCATACTGGCCAAGGCCGACAGTGATTCTCCCTAAACCTGTGAGGAGACTTTCATGTGTAAAATCATTGGAGGTCTCCTAAAACAAAACCATCAAGTGTTTTAATAGCCTAAATCCAGCCACTCATTACATGGGATACAGGATCCAAAATCCAGTTTCAAGTGTCAAAGACCCTTTCTTTGTACACCCAACTAAGCATGTATGTCCTAAAAGCACTTGTGTCCTAACAGGACTCAACTTAGTCCATGACACTTATTCTTGCTTATTTTTGTTGTTCCTTGACTTCATCCTTGCTTGTGTTATTTGATCTCTCAAATGTATGTCGCTTTGGATAGAAGTGTCTGCTAAATGACATTGTAGATTGTAGAACTATCAGCCGATTCATTATCAGACTACTAACTGGGCACTTTTCATCCCATAAGTATGGACGAGTAGGAGCTTATTCCACCAAAACTACATCTCTAACTTTAGGGCTAAACAGTCTCTGGTTAGGTGTTATTAAAGACTGTTAAAAAAAGTCTAACAAATGCACAGAAATGGCAACACTTAGGTAGTTACATGGATGACTCTTATACCGGAAATACTTAGTGTTGGCATTTCTGTGCATTTATTTGGTTACATAAAACGTGATTGACTTAGTAACTTCAAATAACGCCGGACATGAATGCAGTGTGAACCCACCTAAGTACAGCAGGTAATTGAATGTGCTGCTATATCAACAGGTTTTGTTTGGCAGCGCCCTCTAGTGACCATAATAATTTTGATTGACGTAAATGCAGAAGTGATGTCATTGAGCATGAAAGCAAAGAGGGAAGAAAGAGAACGTAGTATAAAACACAAACATTTGCTGTTATGTGTCAAACAAATGCATGACTTTCACCCAGGAGTTCAGCATTCATGTCTGTGTCAAGGTTATTATAGCTAATGAAACTAGGATTTAAAAAACATTTCCATTAACTAAAATAACATAACTAACTGAAACTGTATTGTGTAAAAACTAAAACTAACTAAAATTAAAGTGAAAATGTCCTTCATTTTTGTCTTTGGCTATTTTCTTCCTCCAGGAAGCATTGGTAAATCTGTTTATTGAGACTGGGATGTTACATGACTATGTGAGTCGATTGCTTTCAAAAAGTTCAGCACTTCACTCAAACCAAAATTCACCCGGAGCTGCAAGACTTAATAACCTTATTGGGGCTGAGATGGATAAGGCAAAGGAAATAAAGACCAAATTTATTGTGATCTTTTTGAATCTCGTACCCAACAAATACCCCATTTAAAAAATATTAATAATAACACTAAAACTAATGAAAACTAAACTAAAACTGAGCATTTTCAGAAAAATGAAAAATAATTTAAAAAATATTAAAAAAAAAAAATCAAAAAACGAATTAAAAACTACCGGTAACTGAATTTGAAAACAAAAATTCACAACGAAATTAAAACTAAAAACAAATGAAAAATCCAAAACTATTATAACCTTGGTCCGTGTGAAACCAAAAGTCAACAATGATGTCTGAAGTAACTTCTGGTAAAACTTCTGGTATAAGAGTTATCCAAGTAACTACTTAAGTGTTGGCATTTCTGAGCATTTATGTAGTAGTAATGAGAGTGAAATGTAACAAATCAGCGAGCCGTCTGGTCTGAGTCCTGGTCACATCAGACCTGGGTTTGAATCTGGCCCGAGTTCCTTTTGCTGCTCGTCTTCCCTCTCCATTCTCTCTGTCACTATCAAATAAAGCATGAAATGTGTTTTACTTGGATAATTATAATGCTGTCCAGAGTAAATTTAACTTTCCACTTTGCCAGTGATTTTAAAATCTTTTTCTCACAGATTTATGAGGGCACAGTTTGGGTTTTCAGCCGTCATGTTTACGCTTGGTAACTCATAGATACGCGCCTGTAAAAACAACACACACACTCACACATTGTGTATAGCAAACATCGTGAACAGCGGTTGTTATTGGTAACCAGCCAATAGAACTCGGCATCGGTATGTCCATCTTTTGTACAGGGCCGGCCTAGCCCAAGAAGAATTAAATGTACACTTTTATAGTGTTTGTGGCTCACTTTAACTGAATTTGTGCAAGAATGATGTTAATCTGAGACCAGATCTGCCGAATTTTACCTGTGACCAAAAATAAAGGCCGATATTGAGACCTGACTTTATCTCCAGTGTGCGGTTACTCTTGGGCTTCCAATCAATGAACCAGAGAGACAAATTACAAATGCCAGAAAAAAAGACTCAAATGGACTCATAACAACCCAACAACCTGCTAGAAGGTGGAGTAGGACCCTACTTGCCCATATTTATGTGATGATAAGCTGATAAACGCTCATTCAGTATCGTGATGGAGTTCCAGTCGGATACAACAATATGATTTCCCTTTGTTGCTTAGACTTCATCTTCCTCTTCTCTTGAATACTTTACCTATAAACCAATAATTTTCTTTATTCAAAAAGAACTCCACCTGAGCACTGACTTTAAGATTAAGATCAAGATTTCCTTTAATAGTCCCACAATTGGGAAATTTCAAGATTTACAGCAGCAAAGTGGAGAGCAATAAACAATAGTAAACAGCAGTATAAACTAGAAATATAAGAGGTATTAGCCAATAAACAAGTTAAAAAAATATAAAGTATTAACAATTTACAGTATAAACAAGTAGAAATATAAAATGTATTAACAATTAAAACAAAAATAAAACAAAAACTTATGAACATTATATAGAATGTAGACAGACTCAGCAGTTTAAGTTTAAGTTTCCAAACATACAAGTAGGAATAATATTAGACCTTCTAGACAGGTTTATATAACAGGATTCATCTCAAGTCCAGCTTTAATCTGTGTGAAATTCCCTGGGAGTTTTTTTTTCTACTGGTATTGTTTTCCCTCTTTGTGTCTCTATATTTCAATTTTCAAACCAGAGTCCATATTTGACATTTTGGAAGCAAAAAAGGCCGTGATCAGGTAGGGTAAAAATGTTATAAAACAATAGGCTTCAGTCTGTGAGTGTGGCTGAGTGTGTGCAGGCCGAGGGTTGGCAGTGGGGAAGGTAATGCAGTCGTACTGACAGGGTGTGTGTGTGTGTGTGTGTGTGTGTGTGTGTGTGTGTGAGGGATAGAGAGAGAGAGATAGACAGAGAAAGGGAAACAGAGAAAGAGAGAAGAGGAAAAAGGGACTATGTGAGCAATAGAGTGTGTGTGTGTGTGTGTGTGTGTGTGTGTGTGTGTGTGTGTGTGTGTGTGTGTGTGTGTTATGGTGGCTGTGCTGACTGCAGCAATGCGCCAAGGAGAATGGAGGGGGAATATACCCTACAGAGAGAGGGAGGGAGGAGAGGAAAGGAGAGGAGGAGGGAGAGAGGGATGAGGCAGAGTGAGTAAGAGAAGGAGGTGTGTGTGTGTGTGTGTGTGTGTGTGTGTGTGTGCACTGGTCTAAGTGTGAAGACAGGAGCAATCTACACCAACTCCCACATTCATTCATCTTTCTCTTTTCTTCTCTCCCACTTTCTCCTTTCTCCTTTTTTTCCTCTTCTCTCTTCCTTGCATGTGTGTGTGTGTGTGTGTTCAGGTGTCTGTGCATGCGTGTATGTATGTGTGTGTGTGAGTGCTTTGCTGTTGAGAGAGATAAAGTGTTGCAGTGATTTCTAGAGGGATAGCCACAGGCAGCCTCTGAACTTATGTTTACTACAAGGGCGGGCGTCTTTATCTGCTGCAGATAAACTCAGATCCACACACACAATCCCTCCAAAATAAAAGAACCCATAATCATCATTTATCTCCTTAGGTTCCCTAAAATGGATGTTTGAAAAATTTAACACGCCATTAAAGTTCATTTGGTGCGTGTCTCACCGAGTTATTCAGAGACTTTTATCTCTGTTGCCGTGGGGAGCACAGCTACAAACAGACTGTAAGAACAACGTTACATCTGTTTCTGACAAAGGAGCGACGCTGACAGGACGGTTAATGAAAACTGACAGGAAAATGTGAACACTTAACACGGTGACAATACCTTTGATTTGCACACCCACGGCTGACTCTCGCACAACACACCCACAAGCATCTGTGTGTGTTGGGTGTGTGTGTGTGTGTGTGTGTGTGTGTGTGTGTGTGTGTGTGTGTGTGTGTGTGAGTGTGTGTGAGTGTGTGTGAGTATCCCAGCGTGGAAAGAAAGATTTGTGATCACCTCAAGGTGCATGTGTGTAGCAGCCTAACGTGTGCAGCATGCAAGTAAGATTTGTGTACATGCATAGGGGTGTGTGTGTGTGTGTGTGTGTGTGTGTGTGTGTGTGTGTGTGTAGCATCCCAGCGTGGGCTCTGCTAGCTCAGCGCTTTCAGTCAGCCAATTAATTACAGAGAAGCGCTGGAGACAGAACAGCGTGTAGAACACACACATCGACACTGCTACACACACACACACACACACACACACGCACACACACTCACATTATTACACTACTGCACACTACACACAGCACTTCCCTTCGCTCAGACACATATTTGTCATCATTGATGCAACAAATGGCTGGAACAGAGCTGCATAAGGCTCGTTCATTATGAGGGTTTCATGAGCTTCGTCTTCTGTTTGGTTGCTTTCTATCAGCAGCTGCAGGAACACAACAGTGATTCAACCTGAAACTACGTTATAAAAGCTGTTTTACATGCACTGTTTCTGAGCATTTATTGTAAGGTAGCTCTTTACTGGGAAAGGTGTCTGGAGCAAATTACGTGATCGTGTTTTACACACACAGAAGAAGAAGCAACGTGACAGAAAAAAACTACAGAATTACAAGTAAAACCTCTGCATTACAGTTTTAAAAGCTGATTTTTTTAAAGCTAATGACGTTTTTTCCAGGAGCTGAATTATCTGCAGAGGTCTCCTCCTCTCCCCAAAAACAGACTAGGAAAATAAGACCAGTAAAAAATACTGAAAAAAAACAGTTTCACGTTAAAAATCAGTGCTTCTCTGATTCTGCAGACACGGGACGTCCCGGAGGCTTGGCGAGCCGAGCTGCCACCAACGTCTGGCCAGCTTGCTTCTCTGATAACTTCAGATCCAGATGTTCAGGAGTTTTTACCGGGAGCCGAATTATCCGCAGAGGTCTCCTCCTCTCCAAAACAAATGGATCAGGTTTAAACCAGTTAAAAATACTGAATATAGCAGTTTCACCTTAAGAAATAGTGTTTTTCCTTTGCATGCCAGGCAGAGTGGTGGCAGTCTAGTTGCTGCTAACATTTGCTCATCTTGTTTCTATCATAGCTTCAGATCCAGATGTTTAGGAGGTTTCTACCAGTAGCCGAATATCCGTAGAGGTCTCCTCCTCTCCCAAAAAAACAGATCATGTGATGATTAAAATCAATAAAACACTGTATAAAACGTTCTCCAGTGCTGTTTGGGTTGGAGCTGTCGCTAATGTTTGCTGAACCAGGTTTGGATCTTAAGATCCAAATGTCTGAGGATTACAATTCTTCATTCAGATCAAATATATGGTTAAAAAGGTTCCTGGTGGCACACCTGGTAGAGCACATACCACAGAGGCCCAGTCCTCGTGAGCGGGCGGCCCGGGTTTGAATCCGGCTCGGAGCCCTTTCCCGCATGTCTTACCCTCTGTCTCCCCCTTTCACTCTCAATATCTCTCTTGTCAATAAAGCTCCAAAATGCGCCAAAATATCTTTTAAAAAAACAAAAAAAAAAACAACCAATATCCAAGTATAATTTTATATGTATTAAAAATGTGGCTAAAAACTGGATAAAAAGTCACTTATTTTAATTTCTCTAGATTTTCTGGGGTTGAAAAACCATGAAAAAATTTGGGATAATGTTAAGTACCAACTGAACCAAATATTTAACTTAGATTTAGTTGTTTTGGGGCATTTTAATGCAGAAAAGGTAGATATTATACCTTTAAAGAGTGAAGAAACAAGGTCAAAAGCAACAAAAGAGGGAAGAAAAAGGGTAAAAAAGTAGATAAGTACGAAAGGTGGGTGGTCAGTTGAAGATGATACAAAGGCATCGTTATAAGCCAGCTAACCTCTATTTAATCGTTCTATTTTTGCTGTTGGAAGTATATAAATGACGCAAGTACTTGTCTTCACTTTGTGTACGAAAGCTCTTTGTTTCTCCTTTTTGAAACAAGCAATCAAAAGTATTGGTTACAGTGGTTACGTAAGCCCCTGCAGGAATCTCCTCTGCTGTGTTTGTGAGGAGATCGGTCTCTCCCACCACACAAAGAGACGGAAGGAAATCTACAAAGCACATACGAGATGTCAGATGAGTCTTTCTAAAGCTTTGTGTCGTGTTTCATGTTGTCAGATAAATGCAGTGCTGCGTCTCGCTCTGAGGGAAAGTCTCCCAAAAGGGAAACACTCGAGCAAAGTCCTTGTACCTCATATAACCACTTCAGTGAATGTACTTCAGCACAGACCTCCGGTTTACTTTACTGACAACAATGTTTAAGCAGACAGAATAAACAGGAGAAAAGGGTGATAACCACCATGGTTGAAGAGACGAAAGGACAAAGCAGCGGCGGTGTTATTACCTTTAAAGCGCAGAAGATACACGAGTCCTCCATGCACTTGTGTGTGGTCAGCTGTCGGAAGCTCCTGCGGAAGATGTCGAGATGCCACAGGACCTGAGAGACAGAACAAACATTTATACACTTTTGTTTTGTCCCACTGATAATAAGGCCTTTTTCTCTTCTGTTTGCTTTTCTCGTGTTGCATCTTCTGCCTCTTTCTCCGAGCAACAGACGTTTGTTAAAATTTTAATGTGTTTTAATTGGGTTTCACCAGTCCGTTGGATGAACTCTGATAAAGGAAAAGGACCCAAAAATATTCTATAAAAAATGTTCAGATACATAGCTGTCCTTAAAACCACCTTACAGTTT